>NC_079414.1:26900007-27180466 GCF_026213295.1 Gadus chalcogrammus | reverse complement strand
GTTGTAGTAAAGAATGAAATGTAATCAACAATGTGTGACTCGGCCAGCGGCGGGCTGCGCTGTAGGTGCGCCCCGATGAAACAGCCCTACATGGTGCTGGCGCGCTGTGTCGTGACTCAGCGCACACTGAACACACAATTGATTTCATTTTTAGAATCAAAGCATTTGTAAGATGGGCTGATATGTGCTTAGGCTTGGGGAAGACCCCCCCACCCCCCTCTCTGGCACTCAGGGGACATAATTGAACACATGCATGTACATAGTTAGTTACTTAGACAGACGGTGGGGCGGCATGTGGCTCAGGAGGTAGAGCGGGTCGGCTGGTAACCTGAAGGTTGCTGGTTCGATCCCCGGCTCCTCCTAGCTGAGTGTGGAGGTGTCCCTGAGCGAGACGCCTCACCCTGACTGCTCCTGACCAGCTGGCTGTCGCCCTGCGTGGCTGACTCCACCGTCGGTGTGTGAATGTGTGCATGAAGGGGTGAATGTTGGGCGATACTGTAAAGATCTTTCAGTGGTAACTGTTTGTGTGGTCGGCCGTACCTCTGCACCACTGAGACCTGTTATGAACCTTGATTGTTTCAACCTCTGACTTCACTTCCTTCTTCCTCCCACAGACCGCGAGGACCAGTCCATCCTCTGCACGTAAGTCTTCTTTCATCATTCACCGTGATATTATTCCCCCCCACCCCCCTCCCTCCCTCCTTCACTCCCTCCTTCCCTCCCTCCCTCCTGTCCTCCCTCCCTCCCTCCCTCCCTCCCTCCCTTCACATACTAAACACAGAGGAGTGGTAGAAGGAAGGGGGGGGGTTTGGCGGCGGGATATGCCGGGAAGTTACATAATGCTTATGTAAACAGAAGGAATGACAGGATGCTGCTTCAGGCTTTTAGTTGATACTTCACCAGCAGATTCATAATGGTTCCCGTTCCTGGTAGCGAAGGTACTAGCGCTGAACGCTTCATGAGCTTCCCTGTAGCATCGAGAACCAGGTGTCAAGACTGTGATTGGTGGACTCTCTGATGGAGACAGTGTGGCCAGGGGGGGGGGGGGGGGGGGGGGGGGGGGGTTGTGGGCAGTCCCGGGGGGGGGGGGGGGCTTGGGGACTTGCTAACATCTCTGCCCGCAAACAGGAAGCGGGGTTCGCGTGCTGATGGAAGAACAAGATTAGCTTTGCAAATGTTTTGGCTGCAATTTGCTTTGTTTACTCATTTAGAATCGATTATTTTAACGTTGGGAAAAAGTAGGGTGAGAGAGAGAGAGCGAGAGAGAGAGTGAGAGAGAGAGAGAGAGAGAGGGGGGGGGGGGGGGAGAGAGAGAGAGAGAGAGAGAGAGAGAGAGAGAGAGAGAGACCACTTATCCTGGCATTCAGATCTCTGTTTATTCACTGAACACGCCACAGTAAATAAACAGAACTATTTAATATCCTTCAGGTTATTAGAACCATAACATATTGACATCGCACGTCAAAATGAGGAAGAGGGGATCTGCAAAAGACACATCACACACAACACATACTCCTGCAGAGGGGTGAACTTGAGATACCCCCTGCACCCACAATGCACTGCATCTGCACATGCACTGCATCACGTGATGATGACGCTCCCGTGTTGACACTGAAAACATCCTCTCAACCGCGTTGGACGAATCCAGACTCATGGTCTTCCATGCAGAAGGGGCCTCGGTACTCCAGAATACCGCCGGTGAACCTGAGGCTGTGTTGAGTTCAGCTTGGTGTTGATGTCCAAGTTGTTGTCTTATCTTTAGTTCCCTTTGTGTGTGTTTGTACCTTCCGACTTTGTAAAGCCGGACCAAACCGTCCCACTTCAAGTCGAATACATATAAACCTACCTAAGACCTCCATGTTGGATTTACGAGACCTGGAGAAGACCACAGGCCCACGGAAGCCCAGCTTATCTGCCTTTTTTGGTCTTCTGACCAACATGATCTGGAGTTATACGGGGCTGAGCTGCCGCACGGTTTAAAGCCATATATGGTCGGAGTGTCTGCACTACATGGAATGTCATGTATGACACTTCCTCCAAGTCGGGTTGCATGTGTGCGTGTGTGCAACTGTTTGTGTGATATGCACACACATGCACGCACATGCGCGACTGAGTGCAACCCGGTCACATGCACGTGCACGCCTGTGCGGTGTCTGTACAGGTGCGCGCGTGTGTTCGATGTGTGTAGTTTGTGTGTGCGCTCAGTGTGTGTGTGTGTTAAACTGTGCTAATAGAGCCTAGGAACGTTTAAACAAGCGCGACCAGGGCAGGGTGTGTGACAACTCTCTGACGCCAAGTGTGTGTAGACTGGCGGACCCGATGTACGTGTCACTCACGGCAGCACGGACTGAGCGGGAATGCTGTGGGAATGCTGTGGGAATGCTGTGTGAATGCTGTGGGAATGCTGTGGGAATGCGGTGGTGTGTGGACACCGTGAGGGCGTTCCGTGGCATGGTGGTCAGATGTGTGGCGGGTTTAAGCAGTGTGATATGGAACTCAATTCAATTTTTTATTTTTTATTTCTACAGCCCTTAATCACGAGTACAGTCATATACGTCCACTTTATTTTACCGTATCTCCCCACACGTTACACGTGAACACATCCATCTGTAGGGAGCCGGCTCATCCATCACGCAGTCTGTAACAGTCCTCTTGACCAGGGTCAACGATTTCCTCTTCCTTGAATTCATTGTGGGTGAATAGCGGCGAGGAGCTGGGCTGGAATAAACCCTGGAACGGCAGGATGTTGTTGAGCAGGCCCGGGTCGACCAGGGTCGCCTCTTCCGAGCTGAGAAACCCCCTCGCCGTATGATAGGGTAGTCCAGCAGCAAAGTACCAAAGCTACATTAGGACATGTCCAAGAAGTCATTAGAATAAGAGTGTGTGCGTGTGTGTGTGTGTGTGTGTGTGTGTGTGTGTGTGTGTGTGTGTGTGTGTGTGTGTGTGTGTGTGTGTGTGTGTGTGTGTGTGTGTGTGTGTGTGTGTGTGTGTGTGTGTGTGTGTGTGTGTGTGTGTGCGTGTGTGTGTGTGCCTGTGTGTGTGAGAAATGATGTGCTTGTATAATTACTCTTTGTGTCTATAAATGGTCTACAAATGGCCTATAGCTTTTGGCAGAGAATACAGCATGCAATGCAACTAATGAATGTAATAGACTGAAAAAATAAATGTTGAGGTCAAAGGTCATGTTTTATCATTTGCACATGGTTTGAAAAATCGTCCTCTCTCTCTCTCTCTCTCGCTCTCTCTCTCTCTCTCCTTCCCCTCTCCCCCCTCTCTGCCCCATCTCTCTTCTCCCCCCCTCTCTCTCTCTCTCCTCTCTCTCCCCCCACCTCTCTCCCCCCCCCCCCTCTTCCCCTCTATGTCTCTCGCCCCCCCCCCTCTGCCCCCCCCCCCCCCTCTTCCCCTCTATGTCTCTCGCCCCCCCCCCCCCCTCTGTCCCCCCCCCCACCCCCCTCTCTCCAGCGGGGAGTCTGGTGCGGGGAAGACAGAGAACACCAAGAAGGTGATCCAGTACCTGGCTGTGGTGGCCTCCTCACACAAGGGCAAGAAGGAGACCAGCGCCGTAAGTCCTCACTCGCCCCCACCCCCCGTGTGTGTGTCTGTGTGTGTGTTGTTGTGTGTTCCAAAAGACGGGACTCGTTGTGCAGTGTCCCTCGTGTTGAGCGGTGAACTGCGCGCGTTTAACTCTGTGTGTCGCCATTTCCTTCAAATAGCAGCAGGCAGGAGTTCAGTTGGCCTACGTGAGTAAAGAGAACCCCCTCTGGCGTGTGTTTTGGTGTGTCGTTCCGTGTGGCGTGGTGTGTGTGTGTGTGTGTGTTCCTTATCCAGGCTAGACCCTGCATGCATCAGTAGTTTCACTCTGGAGGAAAAAACGAATTACAATCTGTTTGAAATAGCTCGGGTCCTTCACTCAGACTGTTTAGTCTCCCCATTCCTCCCCCGTTTTACCATAACAGGATCTGCATCTCTTTGGAACAACATGCGGTCATTACCGATGGCATGCTGCTCCAACCCCCCCCCCTCCCCCCCCCAAGTCACTTCACATGGCTGTGAGCCCGCTCCATCAAAAGCCCATTTCTGTTTGATGCAGCGGGTTTATTAACCGTTTGGTTCTGGTCCACCTCACAACAGAGCGATGATGTTGGCGTTGGTGTTTCAGAACCAGCCTTCCCCTGCTGGGTAGGACCTGCGCCTCTCCAGCACGGGGAAGGGTCCACCCTAGACGTGTAGCAAGCGATACTAAACCAGGCACCGTGTGAGCATGCCCGTTCGCTCTCCTCTCTCTCCATCATATTGTACCACGGCAATATGAGCTCCCACAGAGGTCCGTCGACCGTGTGGGTTTGCACAGTGTGGAGTTCAGCTGACCTTGAAGCCCTTTCCGACAGCAATGACCCCCCTGCTCCTCTCTCCCTCGTGGAAGGGAGGAGGAATGGGTCACATGACACACATGTTGTTATCGTGCTGGGGTTCCTGGCGATAGGCTGAGCCCCTGTCAGTGTCAAACACTCCTCGGTCGTGTGTGTGTGTGTGTGTGTGTGTGTGTGTGTGTGTGTGTGTGTGTGTGTGTGTGTGTGTGTGTGTGTGTGTGTGTGTGTGTGTGTGTGTGTGTGTGTGTGTGTGTGTGTGTGTGTGTGTGTGTTTCTGAGGAGTATTCCCTGAAGCACAAGGCCACTCGTTCATCATGTGCGGACAGCACTACAGTCCTGGAGTCCTTTCTCCTCCTCAACCCTACTGATGGGGGCGATCCATCTTTATCTCTGCTCCTTATTGTTTCTGACCCTCTGCTGTTTGTCTTTCCTATGTCTCTCCAGCATGCTCACTTCCTCCCTTCAACCCTCTGCCGGAGTGCCAAAACTGAGATCATCTTTTCCCTCTCTCTCTCTCTTCCTCTCTCTGTTTTTGTTCTCTCTCTCTCTCTCTCTCTCTCTCTCTCTCTCTCTCTCTCTCTCTCTCTCTCTCTCTCTCTCTCTCTCTCTCTCTCTCTCTCTCTCCCTCCCTCTTCCTCTCTCTTCCTCTCTGCTTCCGGCTCTATCTCGTTCTCTCCTTCCTCGGGTCCTGGTAGGGTCTGAGGCCGTGAAGACTCAGCTCTCTTTCCTCTGCCAGCTCCTCGCTGTCAGCTGGTCTGTACCCTTCCTTCTTTTCTTAACCTTTCAGAGCAAAAGTTCACATTAAGTCATTCAGCAGGTCAGCAGATTACAGGTGAGACTGGGAATAATCACAATAAGGCAACAATCAATATCGGAGCAGACACAAAAAAATAAGTAGAATCCTCAGTTGTATGTGATAGCAGTACCATGAGCAGACACAACATACCTCATTCTGTGTTTTTCTGTGTAGTCTTTTTCAAGAGAGAGAGACTGTGTCCGAGGGGGGGGCTACTGTACCTGACCTGTTGCCAGGCCGGTGCCTTTGATCAACTGGATTAGCTAAAGGCTAAAGGGATCTCTCTTTGATCAGCTCCATTAGCTAGATGCTAGGGGGATCATTTCACTTACTGAACATCAGTTCACTGACCAAATTGTGCAGTCAAAAGAGGAGCAAAAACACATCTCAAAAGATTTGTTTTTGTTTTACCGGTTAAGAGTCCCTTAAAGAGATTAAGAGATTAGTACCATAGCGGAATCATCCTCAACTACTTTAGACGGGTACAATAACAGTTTAAAAACACAGCCCATCTCTCCTCTGAGATTCTCATTATCTAATATTAATCTGCCACCACTCTCCCCTCCACACTAACACCCCTCATTGAATGTGTCGTTGTGGATGGTAACGAACATGCCCGCATGTCCCGCTGTCTCCACCAGGGGGAGCTAGAGAAACAGCTCCTGCAGGCCAACCCCATCCTGGAGGCTTTCGGAAACGCCAAGACCATTAAAAACGATAATTCCTCCCGCTTTGTGAGTTTTTATCTTAGATTTATATTCTACTATCAAATTATTTTGATGGTGAAAGCTATTCATTCATTTTGTATTAGTTATTTATCGATTGTTGTATTGTGTCAATGTGAATTGAATAATGATTGAATTAACTATCACCTGCTTAATTTTATCTTCCAGGGTAAATTTATTCGTATCAACTTTGATGTGACCGGCTATATCGTCGGAGCCAACATCGAGACTTGTATCCTACCAAAATACAAATTATTTACACCTCTTCCATCCACATGAACACTGCTGTGATGTTGTAAACACATGTCATCTTATTTTATACTCAAGAGTTTGCAGTATTTCATCAGTGTTTATTTGTACATAATCTATACTAAAATAAATGAATGCCATTAGCAATGTGGCTCAACAGAAGACCGAGAGTGCTAGGTTTGCTTCAGTAAGCTTGAGGCCAAGGCAGCTCCTAAGTAGCTCCTAGGTAGCTCCTAGGTAGCTCCTAGCTAGCACCTAGGTTACTCCCTCATAGCTCCTGGGTCTCCTTTGTGTCTCCTTGACTCCTTCTCCTCCAGACTTGCTGGAGAAGTCTCGCTGCATCCGACAGGCCAAGACCGAGAGGGCCTTCCACATCTTCTACTACATGATCGCCGGAGCCAAGGACAAGGTCCGAGGTAAGGCAGAACAGTATGCTGCAGCCTGCAGGGTTCGTATCGAGGAAGGAACGAACCAAACGTGTTCAGAATGAGTTGGAGCTGGTGACTCATGTTGTTGTGACCCACAAACTGACCGCCGCCATCTTTGGTTCCCCTCCAGAGGAGCTGCTGCTGGAGTCCTTCGCGAACTACCGCTTCCTGAGCTTCGGGAGCGTGGGGATCACGGGCCAGCAGGACGACGAGATGTACGAGGAGACCATGGAGGCCATGAGCATCATGGGGCTGACGGAGGACGAGAGGATGGGTACGGACCCTCGGGGGGGCTCTCAGGGGGCCGCGTTCTACCTGGAGGCCCCCAGGGCTCCAAATGATAGCCAGCTACTGCTTGGAGACATGATGGGGAACGCAGGCTTCTCCTCTGTTTCCTCTTCTCTCCTTCTCTCCTCTCCTCTTCTCTCCTCCTCTCCTCCTCTCTCCTCTCCTCCTCTCTTCTCTCCTCTCCTCCTCTCCTCTCCTCCTCTCCTTCTCTCTTCTCTTCTCTCCTCCTCTCTTCTCTTCTCCTCTCTCCTCTTCTCTCCTCTCTTCTCTTCTCTCCTCTCTCCTCTCCTCTCCTCATCAGTGTAGTCCACTGTCTCCCATGGCCATCTCTACATTATGGGATGGTCCACCGTGGTCCCTGGTGGTTGTAGTCTTGTGTAAACCCTGTGGTCCTGTGTTCCTGCTCCAGGCATCATGAAGGTGTGCTCCGCCGTGATGCAGCTGGGGAACATCGAGTTCAAGAAGGAAAGGAACCAGGAGCAGGCCACCATGCCCGACAACACAGGTGAGACATGGAGCTACTGCTGCTAGACCTAGTTAGACATGGACCTACTGCTAGAACTACTATTAGAACTAGTTACGATGGACATACTGCTAGTTCTACTCCTACTACTGCTAGAACTCAATCCCATCCCATTCATGTGTTATAAACACAGATATGTCCCTAACTGTGAGTGAATGAGGGCTTTAGAGAAGATTTGAGAGTCGTCAACAGTGAGAGCAAAGAGGAGCAAGATTTTGAAGCTCAACAATTCAGTGTTGTTGAATTCAGTTTCTGACTGAATTCTCAGTCAGAAACGTGCCGGGAGCCGTCGTTAATCGAGATGGGTTATTAATCTGAGAGCTCTCCATCGCTCTGCCCCCCCCCCAGCCGCCCAGAAGGTGTGCCACCTGCAGGGCATCAACGTGACGGACTTCACCCGCGCCGTCCTCACCCCCCGCATCAAGGTCGGCCGCGAGGTGGTGCAGAAGGCCCAGACCAAGGAGCAGGTAGGAGGGGGGGCTTCACCAGGTCACTTTGGACTCATTGGTTCATTTAGGTTGGTCACGGTGCAGTGATAAAGTTGTGTTGCATCCGGTTGAATATTAACACACACACGTGTTTGTTTGTACGTGTGTGTATGTGCTCCGGTGTGTGTGCGTGAATGTGTGTGTGTATATATGCTCATGCTTGTGTGTGTGTGTGTGTGTGTGTGTGTGTGTGTGTGTGTGTGTGTGTGTGTGTGTGTGTGTGTGCTCCTGTGTGTGTGTGTGTGTGTGTGTGTGTGTGTGTGTGTGTGTGTGTGTGCGTGTGCGTGCCAGGCGGACTTTGCCATCGAGGCCCTGGCCAAGGCCATGTTCGAGAGGCTGTTCCGCTGGATCCTGATGAAGGTGAACAAGGCCCTGGACAAGACCAAGCGGCAGGGGGCCTCCTTCCTGGGCATCCTCGACATCGCAGGCTTCGAGATCTTTGAGGTATGATGGCAGACTCACACACACACACAACACACACACACACACACACACACACACACACACACACACACACACACACACACACACACACACACACACACACACACACACACACACACACACACACACACACACACACACACCCTACATCACTAACCTGGGTGGGTGTGTTCTCCACCTCTGATCGGGGCCTGCTGATTGGTGGGTGTGTTGGTGGGTTTGTTCTCCCCCTCCTGATTGGTGGGTGTGTTGATGGTGGGTGTGTTCTCCCCCTCCTGATTGGTGGGTGTGTTGATGGTGGGTGTGTTCTCCCCCTCTGATTGGTGGGTGTGTTGATGGTGGGTGTGTTCTCCCCCTCCTGATTGGTGGGTGTGTTGATGGTGGGTGTGTTCTCCCCCTCTGATTGGTGGGTGTGTTGATGGTGGGTGTGTTCTCCCCCTCCTGATTGGTGGGTGTGTTGATGGTGGGTGTGTTCTCCCCCTCCCCAGGACAACTCCTTTGAGCAGCTGTGCATCAACTACACCAACGAGCGGCTTCAGCAGCTGTTCAACCACACCATGTTCGTGCTGGAGCAGGAGGAGTACCAGAGGGAGGGCATCGACTGGAACTTCATCGACTTCGGCCTGGACCTGCAGCCCTGCATCGAGCTCATCGAGAGACCCGTGAGTCCTGCCTTCACACACACACACACACACACACACACACACACACACACACACACACACACACACACACACACACACACACACACACACACACACACACACACACACACACACACACACACACACACACACAGTGTCCCTAGTTCATGTGTTGAGAGCCACCTGGAGGAGCAGGGAAGTAGCGACGCTAGGAACAGGGACATCTGTTAAGAGCGCCTTCTTTTATAAATTAGAATATTGATATTTTGCGCCAGCGTATCGATTCTCCTATCGCACGAAGAAAGGCGTACATACCGCTGTATCGATATTTAGTCCCGCCCCCACTACCTAAGTGGTCAGTTTGAGATCATGGGGAGGATGGTCTCACCTGGTTCCGCCGTCTCTTCCAGAACAACCCCCCCGGCATCCTGGCCCTGCTGGACGAGGAGTGCTGGTTCCCCAAGGCCACGGACATCTCCTTCGTGGAGAAGCTGATGAACACACAGGGGAACCACGTCAAATTCTCCAAGCCCAAGCAGCTCAAAGACAAGACAGAGTTCGCTGTGCTTCACTACGCTGGGAAGGTACGTAGATAGATATAGATATGGATAGATATCTAGATGTACAGAAAGACAGATAGACAGATTGATAGACAGACGGATAGACAGACGGATAGAAAGACAGACGGACGGACGGACGGACGGACGGACGGACAGACAGATGTTTCAGTGCTGTCCTATGTCCATCCTGTCGCTGTGTAGGTGTGCTACAATGCCACGGCCTGGCTGACGAAGAACATGGACCCCCTGAACGACAACGTCACCAACCTGCTCAACAGCTCCTCCAGCCCCTTCGTACAGGACCTCTGGAAAGATGGTGAGAGTCCTTAGATAACCCTTCTGCTCCTATAGCTGTCTTCAATAGGACCTCTGGAAAGATGGTGGGAGCATGCTGACTCGTCCTAGCCTTCTGTCTTCTTGTTAATCACCAGTTTTTAATCAGCAAGTTCTTAACGAGGTGATCTTGTGTTGTTAACCAGCTGTTCTTAACGAGGTGATCGTGTGTTGTTAATCAGCTGTTCTTAACGAGGTGATCGTGTGTTGTTAACCAGCTGTTCTTAACGAGGTGATCGTGTGTTGTTAATCAGCTGTTCTTAACGAGGTGATCGTGTGTTGTTAACCAGCTGTTCTTAACAAGGTTATAATTGTGTGTTAATCAGCTGTTCTTTACGAGGAGATCATGTGTTGTTAATGAGCCCGTTCTATACGAGGTGATCGTGTGATGTTAACCAGTCCGTTCTTAACGAGTCGATCATGCTGTGTTAATCAGCTGACAGAGTGGTTGGCCTGGAGACCATCGCCAAGATGTCCGACTCCTCGATGCCCAGCTCCTCCAAGACCAAGAAGGGGATGTTCCGCACCGTGGGGCAGCTCTACAAGGAGTCCCTGACCAAGCTGATGACCACGCTGCACAACACGCAGCCCAACTTCGTCCGCTGCATCATCCCCAACCACGAGAAGAGGGTGAGGATCGGACGGCGGACGCCAGGGATGTCCTCATGTCGGTTCAATGAACGAGTAGACATGTCGCCGCATGTGCCTTTTGTAAAGAAGAGGCACGTGTTTGCGGCCACTTGTGGTGCGCGGCTGCGCGCAGTGTTCCGCGAGCATGCCGACATTCTCACGCCAGCACGCCGAGTTCCAAGTCCCTGCGCTGCTTTGAGGTCGACTTGCGATTAGTTGGGTTGTGAAAAATGGCGCCCCCTGTCGCCGAAGAGTTCCTTTTAATTTTTGGAGACCTGCTTACACGCGGTTTGTAAACGTGTACCAACTTTTGACAACCCTCAGTTGTTTGCCTTCGGCACGGTTGAAGTCAACGTTTTTTCCCGATTTAGTTCCATTGTAAAAAGTCCCAATGAACAAAGATATTATCGTTTTTTTTATCATCAATCCTGTTCTCTTCTGTAATTTACCATATGGTGTATTATTTGATTTGTGTGGCACAAAAACAAACCTGTTCAACATCTGACTTAGAGGACAACACTGAAAGGAAATTGCTGCTGATAATCCCCTCAACGTTTGTGTGAATTTACTGGTCGTGGACCAACCTGTTGATTCATGAAGGAGATTCCCCGCTGTAGCTCTCATCGGTCTCACTGACGTGGAGCCCTTCCGTCTCTCTCCTCCTCTGTGTTCAGGCGGGTAAGCTGGACGCTGTGCTGGTGCTGGACCAGCTCAGGTGCAACGGTGTGCTGGAGGGGATCCGTATCTGCAGACAGGGCTTCCCCAACAGGATCCTCTTCCAGGAATACCGCCAGCGGTACGTTGGAGCCGTAGACATTAAGCACACGCTGCTTTAAACAACGTAGGGTGTTGTGTTTGCATTTTTTCATTTTTGACGTCTTGTTGCTGCTGTGTTGAGGTGTATGGCTGGTGTGTAGCCTAAGCATTGTACTCTTGTGTACTTGTGTACTATAATAAGATGTATTAAAAGTAATTCTGATTCTGATGTGATTGACAGTCGGTGTGTGGTATTCGGGACCTTTTCTCCTCCCTCATACGTTCTCCCTGTTCTGCTTCTTCTTCCCACCCCTCAGTTATGAGATCCTGGCTGCGAACGCCATCCCTAAAGGCTTCATGGATGGAAAGCAGGCCTGCTGCCTCATGGTAAAGTCATGATACACTGAACGCCTCTGTACTCACAGCCTGCAGTAGAGCTGCACACTTAACTGCAGATTAATACGAATCATGATTCTGGCAAAATCAATCAAACATTAAGCATAGCTGCAGTTACAATAAAACATTTACAACTCAGTGACGAACAGAATACGAATGGAATCAATCAATGTTATTAACAGTGAATAATCCCAAACACAATACCCACAATGGCCTAGTCTGCAGTATTCATATTTCATATATTAATATACTAATCATATATGAAATATTAAAGCTTAATCTTTCTTAACTCCCCTATATGTGTTGTGTTATTATGAGTCTGACTGTATTTTACGTGATACTTTATCGCTTGCTGTTGCCCTTTACCTTCTCTCCTTCTCCTTCTCTTTCTCCTTCTCTCTCTCCTTCTCCTTCTCCTTCTCTCTCTCCTTCTCCTTCTCCTTCTCCTTCTCTCTCTCCTTCTCCTTCTCCTTCTCTCTCTCCTTCTCCATCTCCTTCTCTCTCTCCTTCTCCTTCTCTCTCTCCTTCTCCTTCTCTCTCTCCTTCTCCTTCTCCTTCTCCTTCTCCTTCTCTCTCTCCTTCTCACTCTCCTTCTCTCTCTCCTTCTCCTTCTCTCTCTCCTTCTCTCTCTCCTTCTCTCTCTCCTTCTCCTTCTCCTTCTCTGTGTCTGCAGATCAAACATCTGGACCTGGACCCCAACCTGTACCGGATCGGCCAGAGTAAGATCTTCTTCAGGACGGGCGTGTTGGCCCAGCTGGAGGAGGAGAGGGACCTGAAGATCACCGTGGTGATCATCGCCTTCCAGTCGCAGGCCAGAGGCTTCCTGGCCAGGAAGTACGTCCAAGCCTCTCCCCGCCAGGAGTGGCGTTGTGTTGTCCTGTTAAATCAGGATTATTTTACTTTCCTTGTCAGTAGCCTCAGTATATGCATGTTGTTGTATGTAACATAATTCAACATCATATAATGAGAATTTTAGCTAAATAATTGCAACATAATCACGATAATAATAATAATCATTATCATACTAGTAGTATTTTTTTTTTCATCTATCTATTACTTTTGATTAGATATGACTTTCTCCTTCCTGATACCGATGCTGATTCCTGAACTTGAGTATCAGCCGATTTTAGGCAGATTTCCAATCCTGGTATCAGCATCGGAACAACTCTACTTTTTACCATCGTCTACAACGTATTGTCCGATGCATTGTGCGTCTCTCCCAGGGCGTTCTCCAAGAGGCAGCAGCAGCTGACGGCCATGAAGGTGATCCAGAGGAACTGCGCCGCCTACCTGAAGCTCAGGAACTGGCAGTGGTGGAGGCTCTTCACCAAGGTCAGGAGACAGGCCCCATAATGCACCACAAGCATCACATGGAGAGCGTCCCTCCATCGGCCTCTAACCCCTGTTGTACTGGTCTCTCTGCTGGTCTCTCTGCTGGTCTCTCTGCGTGCTGCAGGTCAAGCCTCTGCTCCAGGTGACCCGGCAGGAGGAGGAGATGGGCATGAAGGACGAGGAGCTGAAGAGCGCCAAGGAGGTCGCCGTGAAGTTTGAGTTTGAGCTGAAGGAGATCAGCCTGAAGCACACGTCGGTAAGCGGCCCCGCACACAAACCAATCCAATCTGCAGGGTGATGTCAGGGTTTTATGGTGATATAAAGGCTGCAAATCAATGTCACTCTTTCCTGCATTTTAAACCCGTGGGTTCATTAGTTTAGCATCCTCAAACCCATAATCGTACACAAAACATTCATGTACTGTTCATAAAACGAGCAGAACCAGAGAGAACCCAGAGAGGAGGCGACAGGGGGAAGTGGGGTCGCGGCTTCAGTTGTGGGGTTCAGTTGTGTTGCTCACCCTGCCTCTGCCCTCACCTTGCTCCTCCTCCTCCTCCACCCTGCTCCTCCTCCTCCACCCTGTTCCTCCTCCTCCACCCTGCTACCCCTCAGGTCCTGGAGGAGAGGAACGCGCTCCAGGAGCAGCTCCAGGCGGAGACAGAGCTGTACGCCGAGGCCGAGGAGATGAGGGTGCGTCTGGGCGCCAAGAAGCAGGAGCTGGAGGAGATCCTCCACGAGATGGAGGCGCGGCTGGAGGAGGAGGAGGACCGCGCCCAGGCCCTCATGGTGGACAAGAAGAAGATGCAGCAGCAGATGCAGGTCAGGCTCGCCTCCTTCATCCCTCGTCTTGCCTTAAAGGGTCTTGGTGGTTGTTTTCTAGAGAGCTGGAGGGCAGACATCCTAAGATGCTGATGCATTGATGAAGAATAACTTGTTTTTAAGACAGAACATATCGGACATAGTTACGAAGAATACATTCAGTAAGAAAATGGGTGAACAAGATTCGTCTTGGGGAACTTTCACATTGTGGATAGTTACAAAGGTACCAAAGGTGAGGGGGAGTGAAGCTCTCCATCGGGGAGAGTTTAGGATTGGTCAGGGCAGAAGTCAGCCGTGGCGATAGGGGCCAAGTCGAACTGCAATACACTAACGGGGAAGTGGACATGTCTGCAAGTCTACAAGCAAGGCTGCAAGACGGTTAAAGGAATCGACACAACAAAGAAGTCGATCGGCACGGCCTTGGTATCATTACTATGATACCATGATAGGTATCTCTAGGTCCATGGAGAATGTATGCAATTCCTTTTAAATTGACTAGTAATCATACAAACAAGGTTAATATAATTTGTATATAATTGTACATTATGGTTATGATTGATATTTCCACGACGTACATGCCTGGGTTCATCATGACCTCGCTGCTGAATGATGTGTACACTGATGCTGAACCCTCGGGCTGCAGGACCTGGAGGAACACCTCGAGGAGGAAGAGGACGCGCGGCAGAAGCTCCAGCTGGAGAAGGTCACCTGCGAAGGGAAGATCAAGAAGCTGGAGGACGACGTGTTGGTGATGGAGGACCAGAACAACAAGCTGTGCAAGGTACGCTCGCTATGTCAAGGTACACTCGCTACGTCAAGGTACCGTGGCTACGTCAAGGTACCGTGGCTACGTCAAGGTACCGTGGCTACGTCAAGGTACCGTGGCTACGTCAAGGTACCATGGCTTCGTCTCTCTACGTCTTCTCCGTAGACCGGGACGCCGTTCGTTATGACATGTGACCTTTTACCCTTGGAGTAAAGTTGTGGAAAGTGGTGGTGTTGTGAGCTGATAGTATCTATGCAGGTTATGCATCCCTTAAAGCAGTGATGTCATGCCACCAGGTGTGAGTGTGATAAGCCCTAGCCCTAACCTGTTGAGATGAGATAGATGTTTGGATTGGATTTGATGTTACATCGCCTGTGTTTGTGGACGGGCAGGAGAGGAAGCTGATGGAGGAGAGGATCGCAGACTTCAGCACCAACCTGGCTGAGGAGGAGGAGAAGTCCAAGAACCTCACCAAGCTGAAGAACAAACACGAGTCCATGATCTCTGAGCTGGAGGGTAAACATCACGCTTATACTGCTCCATTATCCTGGACTTACCTTAAACCAAGGCCCTGTTGCCTTCATTACTCGGGCTTGGAATCGTTTGTTCCGCTGCATCCTTTTCTCTTTAAATCAAACGGAAAAGGGCGAAAAACATCACATTTGGAGCCATGAATCCACACTATTGAATAGTCTTAGGTTAGACTATTAAATAGTGCACATTCAAAAGCCTCCCTAGCCTCGTTCCGTGTCTCTCCGTGCCTCTGACCTCCTGACCCTGAGACCTCCTGACCCTCTGACCTCCTGACCCTCTGACCTCCTGACCCTCTGACCTTCTGACCCTCTGACCTCCTGACCCTCTGACCTCCTGCCCTGACTCCTCCCCCAGTCCGCCTGAAGAAGGAGGAGAAGGGTCGCCAGGAGCTGGACAAGGTGAAGCGGAAGCTGGAGGCGGAGTCCAACGACCTCCAGGAGCAGCTGGCCGACCTTCAGGCCCAGATCGCCGAGCTCAAGGCCCAGCTGGCCAAGAAGGAGGAGGAGCTGCAGACGGCACTGGCCAGGTGAGACGAGCAGCGACATCCTGTTGCTTTAAAGTGATCCGTTCATTACTGGAGTAGAATCTGCTGTACTGGACTACCAAAGGTAGTCCTTTGGTTTAGAAACCAAACTAAAACTGTAGCATTCAAATTACAATCATTTCATTAAGTGCAGTGAAGTCTGCGGTTGAAATTCCATATTAAAATGCGATTAAATAAAACACTCTTACAGTTATAGTCATTTCAACACCTTACCATACTCCGTGTTATTATGTCCGTTCTATAATACAAGGATAACTTGAACGTGACACAAGAAAGCAGGTCGAGAGGTTTAAATCCATTTTAACTCTGATTCACTAGCACCAGGACGATGTTACACTGAACAGGTGCCGTAGAGCGCCCCCCTCAGGCATGGAGTAGCAATGCATACTGATGACCATCCATGGCATACGTAACACATGTGTTCTCTCACCGTCCTCCAGGCTAGAGGATGAGACGGCGCAGAAGAACAACGCGCTGAAGAAGATCCGGGAGCTGGAGGGCCACATCTCAGACCTGCAGGAGGACCTGGACTCGGAGCGAGTCGCCCGCAACAAGGCGGAGAAGACCAAGAGGGACCTGGGCGAGGAGCTGGAGGCCCTGAAGTCTGAGCTGGAGGACACCCTGGACAGCACCGCAACGCAGCAGGAGCTCAGGTCAGGCCACGCCCCTTGAGAGCCCGCTGGCCACTCCCCTTTAGAGGCAGAGCCGCATGCCACGCCCACTTGGTGGCATAGCCCGCTGACCACGCCCCTTTAGACCCCGCTCGCCACGCCCTTTCAGAGGCAGAGACCGATGGTCACGCCCCTTTAGAGGCAGAACCCGCAGGCCACGCCCACTTGGAGGCATAGACCGCTGGCCACGCCCCTTCAGAGTGTTTCTGAGTCTTTATTAACACTGAACAGATCCAGCTTTTATCAAGGCACCGTGTCACGAGGTCTTCATTTATTGTATGTTTACGTCCTGGCACTTAAAAATAGTACTTAGCATTGTGTAGCATATTATGCTAGCTGTCTTTGTTGTGTACGGGGAATGGGTTAACCTAGTGATGGTTAGTGCTTGGCACTTGGTTCTATGAACATCCTTACTGTACCGACAGAGATATATTGTTGTTTCTCTTTCTCCTGACAAATGGAATTATTGTAAGTCGCATTGGATAAAAGCATCTGCTAAACGCCCTGAATGAAAAATGTAAAATGTAAATGTCTTTATTACGCTGAAATATAATAAGTATTTCCTATCCATCTCCTCATCTACCTCCACGTGTGCTCCTATCTGTATTCACTGTGAACCCATGCGCTCCCCGTCTCAGAGCCAAGCGGGAGCACGAGGTGACCACGCTGAAGAAGGCCATGGAGGAGGAGAACCGCACCCACGAGGCCGTGGTCCACGAGATGAGGCAGAAGCAGACGCAGGTGGTGGAGGAGCTGACGGAGCAGCTGGAGCAGTCCAAACGGGTACGTCGCCCCCCCACAGTACCCTTTCAATGAGAACCCCCCCCGTCAGGAGGTTCTGGGGTCCATCCCCGACGTCCCCAGTGAAAGGACTGGAATGAAGGCTGACTGATGTCACTTTGGGTAAACTAAAGCTAAATGACTGTAGCAATGCTCATGCTGGAGCTATTTACACTTAGCAGACACTTTGATCCAAAGCGACTTACAACCATTCCTACACTGACATAGGCGGTGTCAACCGTGCCAGGCGACAGCCAGCTCATCAGGAGCAGTTAGGGTTAGCTGCCTTGCTCAGGGGCACCTCGACACACAGCTAGGGGTGTCCTGGAGTCAACCTGCTCTACCGCCGGAGCTAAGCCCAGGTGCTCCACCTGGGCTTCCTCGGAACAGACCTGCTGACTCCTCTCCCGACCTGCAGGTGAAGTCCACCCTGGAGAAGGCCAAGCAGGCGCTGGAGAAGGAGACGTCGGACCTGACGATAGAGGTCCGCACGCTGGCCACGGCCAAACAGGACGTGGAGCACAAGAGGAAGAAGGTGGAGGGTCAGCTGACCGACCTGCAGGTCCGCTTCACCGACAGCGAGAAGCAGAAGGGAGAGCTGGGCGAGCGCTGCAGCAAGATCACGGTCAGAACCGTTCATTCATATACATACAGGGCCGTCGGACTGCGGGGACAAAGGGGACAGTTGCTATAGTATAGGGGCCCAGGATTTGGTGCTACGGCCCTGTATACATATACAGTACATATATATATTCTAGATATTCTTCTGATTGTTGGATTAAATCATAAATGTCATGAATACAGGCCTGTTAAGCCCTTTGAGACTGTACCTGAACAAATACAGTTTAATTTTATTTTATTTTATTGATTAAACGTTGAACTTATTCTGACTCTACTGCTGTCTGAGGCCGTGAGTGTTTGTCCTGTTCTTGCACCACGTCCGTGTGTCCTGTTCTGAGACCAAGAGTGTGTCCTGTTGTCTTCCTGCAGATCGAGCTGGAGTCGGTGACCGTCCTCCTGAACGAAGCCGAGGGCAAGAACATCAAACTCAGCAAAGACGTCTCGACTTTCTCCGCCCAGGTCCAGGACACTCAGGTCAGTGTGAGGAGGGAGACAGCCCCTCCGGGGGGTCCGGCGTCTGACTGGAGCTGAGGTGTTCACCGCTGACCCCCCCTCTGTGTGTTCCTCAGGAGCTCCTAGCTGAGGAGACCCGGCAGAAGCTCCAATTCTCCACCAAGCTGCGGCAGGCGGAGGACGACAAGAACAGCCTGCAGGACCAGCTGGACGAGGAGGTGGAGGCCAAGAGAAACGTGGAGAGACACGTCTCCACCCTCAACATCCAGGTGAGAGAGGGCACACACACAGGGGGCACTCAGGGTGAGATGTTATTTTAATAGGCCTTTTAAATGGCAGATTATTCAATTATTAAAACTGATTCTCTTCTTCTTCTTCTTCTTCTCCTCCTCCTCCTCCTCCTCCTCCTCCTCCTCCTCCTCCTCCTCCTTCTTCTTCTTCTTCTTCTTCTTCTTCTTCTTCTTCTTCTGCTTCTTCTTCTTCTTCTTCTTTTGCTTCTTCTTCTTCTTCTGCTTCTTCTGCTTCTTCTGCTTCTTCTCCTCCTCCCTCTCCTTCCCCATCTCCATCTCCTTCTTCTCTTTATGTCCTCAGCTGTCGGACTCCAAGAAGAAGCTGGACGAGATGACTGGGAACGTGGAGCTGCTGGAGGAAGGCAAGAAGCGTCTGCAGAGGGATCTGGAGGCGGCCAACTCCGCGTTTGAGGAGAAGGCCTCCGCCTTCGACAAGCTGGAGAAGACCAGGAACCGTCTCGGACAGGAGCTAGAGGACATCATGATGGATCTGGACAACCAGCGGCAGAACGTGTCCAACCTGGAGAAGAAGCAGAAGAAGTTTGACCAGGTATGAGAGTTGCAAACAACAAATTTTGCAGCTGATGGTGCATGTCTTTACAGAGAGTTCGATTTCAGGGAAAGAGATTAGTGTTCAAAGGACGTTGTTCTATAAGTTATACGTTATATTATAGCATACTCAATGGACTTGTGGCTTTCTGTGGTCCCTGCTAGATGCTGGCCGAGGAGAAGAGCATCTCAAGCAAGTACGCTGATGAGCGAGACCGCGCGGAGGCGGAAGCCCGGGAGAAGGAGACCAAGGCGCTGTCCCTGGCCAGAGCCCTGGACGAGGCCCAGGACTCCCGCGAGGAGCTGGAGAGGGCCAACAAGAGCCTGAAGGCCGAGATGGAGGACCTGGTCAGCTCCAAGGACGACGTCGGCAAGAGTGTGAGTAGCGCTTTGGGGTGTTTTGCTCATTTTGATGTTTCACATTTTGGATGTGGAACATTAATTTTGATTGAGTCGATTTGACCTACAATGCACGATGGTAAATCGTCAAAAGAGATTCAGACAAAGGGTTCAGCATGTATAATTTCCTCCGGAGGAACCAATGTTTTGGGGTCTTTAACTCCGGAGAAACTAAGGCTAAAACCTCCAGTTTTATGTTTTGTTGTTTCAGCATAAATCAGATCTTCCAGAAGAACCCATATTATGGGTCTGTCATTTCTGAGAAACGAAGGCCAAAACGTCCCGTTAAACGTTTTGCCGAGAATCCTAGACTTGGTCCGAGCCCTGCTGACATTGGGGCTCACTCCCTCGCTCTCCTCCCAGGTCCATGAGCTGGAGAAGTCCAAGCGGGGCCTGGAGGCCCAGGTGGAGGAGATGAAGACCCAGCTGGAGGAGCTGGAGGACGAGCTGCAGGCGGCCGAGGACGGCAAGCTGCGGCTGGAGGTCAACATGCAGGCGCTCAAGGCCCAGTTCGAGAGGGACCTGCTGGGACGCGATGAGATGGGCGAGGAGAAGAAGAGGCAGCTGGTCAAGCAGGTAGGAACTCAACGAGACCTCGGAGCTGAACGTCCTGGCACTTAATGTACGCTCTGACTGTATGTTGTACGTCCTGGCACCTAATGTACGCTCTTACTGTATGTTGTACGTCCTGGCACCTAATGTACGCACTTATTGTGTGTTGTACCTCCTGCAATTTAATATAAACACTTATTGTATGTTGTACGTCCTGGCGCTTACATAAAATAGTACTTAGCATTGTGTAGCATCTTATCCTAGATATCCGTTTTGTGTACGGGGAATGGGTTAACCTAGTGATGGTTAGTGCTTGGCACTTGGTTCTATGAACATATCCTTACTGTAACGACAGAGATATAATGTTGTTTCTCTTTCTTCTGACAAATGTACTTATTGTGAGTCACTTTGGATCAAAGCGTCTGCTAGACGCCCTCAATAAGTATGCGTAATGTAAATTAATCCTCATCCCTGAAAGTCATTTCCAGAACCAAACTGCATCTCAAAGCGTTTGCTTGTCTCTCAACAGGTGCGCGAACTGGAGACCGAGTTGGAGGACGAGCGCAAGCAGAGGACCCTCGCCGCCGCGGCCAAGAAGAAGCTGGAGGGCGACCTGAAGGACCTGGAGGGACAGATCGAGACCTCCAACAAGGGCCGGGACGAGGCGGTCAAGCAGCTCAAGAAGATCCAGGTAGCGCAGACGTCCTCGGACTCGGGATCCTCTCGTCCTCCCCCCGCCGGGTACGGGTTTGCCTCACCGCGTCGTCGCTCTTGTCCCTCCCCAGCTCCAGATGAAGGACTACCAGAGGGAGCTGGAGGACGCCCACGCAGCCCGAGAGGAGGTGCTGACCACCGCCAAGGAGAGCGAGAAGAAGGCCAAGGGCCTGGAGGCGGAGCTCATGCAGCTGCAGGAGGTAACCTCCCCACCGTTACAGTGGATGGGAATGAGAGCTACTGTGTTAAGAAGCCGCAGACTCCTCTAACACACTGGTTCTCAAACCTTCTTTACTGGTGAACCCCCTCTGAGATATTTCCCCCCCCTTCACCGGCACAGAACTTTATTTTTCATGGATTCTCCTTGTTTTCAGATTTACAATTCAACCACATTTTCTCGATTTTCTATTATCCAGCTGTCAGAATTGAAACTTTCTACATTTTCTGAGTACACCGTGCAGTACTCCAAAGTACCCCTAGGGGGACGCGGACCTCCGTTTGCTAACCCCTGCCCTAACGGACGATGCGTTGCTCATGGGACTCTAGGATCTGGCGGCGGCTGACCGGGCGAGGAAGCAGGCGGAGGCGGAGCGCGACGAGCTGTCCGACGAGCTCGCCAGCAACTCCTCCGGGAAGTGAGTGGAGGCCCCCCTTTAGATCGCCCGCAGCCCCGCTGCTGTGTGGCGAGGCACTGCCGAGACGCGTGGGGGGTTCTGATTCTGACTGGGGGTGTTTGTGTCCTGTGCCCAGGTCTGCCCTCTCCGATGAGAAGCGCCGGCTGGAGGCTAAGATCTCCCAGCTGGAGGAGGAGCTTGAGGAGGAGCAGAGCAACTTGGAGATCGTCAACGACAGGCAGAGGAAGAGCACACAGCAGGTGACCAATCAGCAGCAGCGCGTGGTGCCTTTGGCCGGACCAGTTATTAGAGGACCCAGCCCACCTTAACCTCCTAATACAGTTACAGAACCCAGCCAACCTTAACCTCCTAATACAGTTACAGAACCCAGCCCACCTTAACATCCTAATGCAGTTACAGAACCCAGCCCACCTTAACCTCCTAATACAGTTACAGAACCCAGCCCACCTTAACCTCCTAATACAGTTACTGAACCCAGCCCACCTTAACATCCTAATACAGTTACAGAACCCAGCCCACCTTAACATCCTAATACAGTTACAGAACCCAGCCTACCTTAAACTCCTAATACAGTTACAGAACCCAGCCCACCTTAACATCCTAATGCAGTTACAGAACCCAGCCCACCTTAACCTCCTAATACAGGGGGTGAACCCAGCCCACCTTAACATCCTAATACAGTTACAGAACCCAGCCTACCTTAACCTCCTAATACAGTTACAGAACCCAGCCTACCTTAAACTCCTAATACAGTTACAGAACCCAGCCCACCTTAACATCCTAATGCAGTTACAGAACCCAGCCCACCTTAACCTCCTAATACAGGGGGTGAACCCAGCCCACCTTAACATCCTAATACAGTTACAGAACCCAGCCTACCTTAACCTCCTAATACAGTTACAGAACCCAGCCCACCTTAACATCCTAATGCAGTTACAGAACCCAGCCCACCTTAACCTCCTAATACAGGGGGTGAACCCAGCCCACCTTAACCTCCTAATACAGTTACAGAACCCAGCCCACCTTAACCTCCTAATACAGTTACAGAACCCAGCCCACCTTAACATCCTAATACAGTTACAGAACCCAGCTCACCTTAACCTCCTAATACAGTTACAGAACCCAGCACACCTTAACATCCTAATACAGTTACAGAACCCAGCCTACCTTAACCTCCTAATACAGGGGGTGAACCCAGCCCACCTTAACATCCTAATACAGTTACAGAACCCAGCCTACCTTAACCTCCTAATACAGTTACAGAACCCAGCCTACCTTAAACTCCTAATACAGTTACAGAACCCAGCCCACCTTAACATCCTAATGCAGTTACAGAACCCAGCCCACCTTAACCTCCTAATACAGGGGGTGAACCCAGCCCACCTTAACATCCTAATACAGTTACAGAACCCAGCCTACCTTAACCTCCTAATACAGTTACAGAACCCAGCCCACCTTAACATCCTAATGCAGTTACAGAACCCAGCCCACCTTAACCTCCTAATACAGGGGGTGAACCCAGCCCACCTTAACCTCCTAATACAGTTACAGAACCCAGCCCACCTTAACCTCCTAATACAGTTACAGAACCCAGCCCACCTTAACATCCTAATACAGTTACAGAACCCAGCTCACCTTAACCTCCTAATACAGTTACAGAACCCAGCACACCTTAACATCCTAATACAGTTACAGAACCCAGCCTACCTTAACCTCCTAATACAGTTACAGAACCCAGCCCACCTTAACCTCCTAATAGTTACTGAACCCAGCCCACCTTAACCTCCTAATACAGGTGGTGAACCCAGCTCACCTTAACCTCCTAATACAGGTGGAGAACCCAGCCCACCTTAACCTCCCACTCCCCCCCCCCACCCTCCCCTCCACCCGCAGGTGGAGCAGCTGAACAACGAGCTGCAGACGGAGCGCAGCACCTCCCAGAAGAACGAGAGCGCGCGGCAGCAGGCGGAGCGGCAGAACAAGGAGCTGAAGGCCAAGCTGCAGGAGATGGAGAACCAGGTCAAGTCCAAGTTCAAGAGCTCCATCTCCGTGCTGGAGGCCAAGGTGGCGCAGCTGGAGGAGCAGGTGGAGCAGGAGAACAGGTCAGTGCCCCACCTAGTTCCTCAGGTCCTATCACGTCAGTAGAATCCCTAACATCTGATTGGATGAGGCCACACACACAAAACTATTTGAATTTTATCCGTCATTTTTTACATCCGTGTCGTTCCTTAGGTGCTCTTTACATTTTATTTTTTATGATATATTGATCTGTATGAACCATATCCCTCCTTTTTAATGACTTTTAAGCTTTTAAAGTCCCTTTAAAGGTCCCTTAAGTCCTTATAACTTATAAGTCCTTAAGGCAAGGTCTTAAGCTCTTAAATGTCTTAAATGTAACCTGTTGAAACCCTGTGTATAGTTAATGCACATGAGTCTGGATGATTGATGAAAAAAAGAAGCTTCCCCTTTGAAAGACTCAAAGGGGAAGAGATTGGAGATAGTAGGGGAAGGAGAGAGATGACCAATGTGTCTGTACCCCCTTCACCCCCCTCCACCCCGGCCGGCCCCCCAGGGAGAAGCAGGCGAGTGCCAAGGGCCTGCGGCAGAAGGACAAGAAGCTGAAGGACCTTCTGATCCAGGTGGAGGACGAGAGGAAGCAGTCAGAGCAGTACAAGGACCAGGTGACGATACACACCTACACCTTAACCTTCATCACACCTGGGAGTGATACACACCTTCACCAAACTCAAACACTCCTTCACCAGACTCAAACACACCTTAACCAGACTCAAACACTCCTTCACCAGACTCAAACACTCCTTCACCAGACTCAAACACACCTTAACCAGACTCAAACACTCCTTAACCAGACTCAAACACTCCTTCACCAGACTCAAACACACCTTAACCAGACTCAAACACTCCTTCACCAGACTCAAACACTCCTTCACCAGACTCAAACACTCCGTCACCAGACTCAAACACTCCTTCACCAGACTCAAACACTCCGTCACCAGACTCAAACAGGGGACACAAACCTTTGTCAACGCTCAAACAGTGGACACCTTAACCTGGGAGGGATACACCCCTTAACCAGACACACATTGGTTCCATGCATTTTATTATTATATTATTATCATTTCTAGAAATCTGGGATCTCTTGCACACTCTTCGCGTTGATATTCCATAACGGCCTGTGTGGGATCATTTAAGCCCATCTTCCCTTAAGAGCTCGCTGAAGGGTGATGATGAGGGGAGGAAACGGACCGTTGACCTTTAGGAACACGTCCGTAACACACGCTCACCCCCTACAGGCGGACAAGTCCACGGCGCGCATGAAGCAGCTGAAGCGGCAGCTGGAGGAGTCCGAGGAGGAGTCCCAGCGCGCCACGGCCGCCCGAAGGAAGCTGCAGCGGGAGCTGGACGAGGCCACCGAGGCCAGCGACGCCCTGGGCCGCGAGGTCAACTCGCTCAAGAGCAAACTCAGGTAGCGCCCGGCGCCGCCGCGGCGGCACGCCAGTGGCTACACGTCTGTTCTAGATGTAGAGCTGTTCCGATACCGATGTCGGGAAATCGGAAATCGGAAATGCTTCCGATATTGCCGAAAAGTCAGTCATTGTTTATCGGTAGATAGACAGGTAGATAGGTGGATGGATGGATGGATGGATGGATGGATGGATGGATGGATGGATGGATGGATGGATGGATGGATGGATGGATGGATGGATGGATGGATGGATGGATGGATGGATGGATGGATGGATGGATGGATGGATGGATGGATGGATGGATGGATGGATGGATGGATGGATGGATGGATGGATGGATGGATGGATGGATGGATGGATGGATGGATGGATGGATGGATGGATGGATGGATGGATGGATGGATGGATGGATGGATGGATGGATGGATGGATGGATGGATGGATGGATGGATGGATGGATGGATGGATGGATGGATGGATGGATGGATGGATGGATGGATGGATGGATGGATGGATGGATGGATGGATGGATGGATGGATGGATAGGAACTTTATTCATCCCTCGGGAATATTCCCCTCAGGAAATTGCTCTTCCAGCAGCAGCAAACACTACGTCACAAATAGAATACCAGTAAAGAACAACAAATGTAATTGTGCAAAAGTATAAAATGCTAAATGCTGAATGCTAAAAATAACAAAAAATACTAATGCAGGGAAACAATATACAAGAAGAATAGTACACAAGCTGATATTTAATGCTAAAACCGTGCAAAAAACAGAGTATCAAACGGCCAAGTTGTGTTTGATATGTGTTGTTATGTTATATAGTGGGTGGTGGGTCTATGCACTGATCCGATACCATCCTGTGACTAGCTCCTTTACTACACGGGCAGAGAGCATCAAAAACACTACGGTGTTACGCTGCGTTCGTTAACGGTCGGAGGTCGAAAGTCGGAACGGGAAACGAGTCATCTCCGACCTACGTGGGTTCGAACTAATTCGGAAAAACATGGATGCGTAGACGATTAACTAGAGGAAAACAAATGTCTTATTTTAATGATAGATTATAAATGTAAATGATCTAGTTCTGAAAAATAGTATTGTCGACTGTAAGTGCTATTATTAGTCACAATGACAAATGCCGAATTGTGTTGATATATACTCGCTCGCGGCCGATACTCAAGTTCAGTAATTGGAATCGGGAATGAGGAAAATGATTTCGGAACGTCTATTTTGTCAACATATATAAATGTTGTTTAATGTGAAATCTGCTTCTGTGTGCTCTCCAAAAAACGGATGTTTGTAGAACAGAAATTATGAACAGACAGTGAATACTTTTAATGCGCTTTTTACTAGAATAATAAGCAACCTGTCTGAGCTTTAGCACAAACTACCGTGTTCATCTCTCTTGCAGAGGCAACCCAGAACCCAAGGAGTAAAAAAAGCAAGTACCTCCGTGTCTGGAAGTGACCCCATCACCATCTCTCTGTAACTTAGTCATCTCTCATGACTTAATATTCCCTCTTTCCCCACCATCCTCAGCCTCTCTAGCACTTCAAAAGCCTAACAGAGGGAAATATGGTTTATCTCACAATTAGAAATCCACTCGAGATGGAATGTGCTTCGCGGAAAGCACTCCCAATCTCGGCCACCCGACAACCATATTTTTCTCAGCGCTTGGTTTGGTTTCTGAAACCAAACTCATTCCTCTGGGTGGAGAGTCAATGAGTTGAGCGGAGAAACGCTGCTGCGCTTCCAACCTGCGTTAACCAAATCACACCTTTGTCCTCGTTGGACGCTCATAACCGTGTGAACGACACGAGTGGTGTCCGGGCAAAAACCCTAACCCACCTTTAAAGGCGCTTTCGAGAATACCGGAGCACTGTGATAAAGCCTGTGTTCGTGTGTGTGTGTGTGTGTGTGTGTGTGTGTGTGTGTGTGTGTTTGTGCTTCTTTGTGTCTGTGTGTGTTTGTTTCTGTATGTCTGTCCGTCTACCTGCATGTGTCTGTCCTTCTGCGTCTCTGTCTGTTGTGTGCGTGCGTGTGCGTGCGTGTCTCCCCAGGCGTGGCACCGAGCCCTCCTTCGGCAGCGGCCCGCGGCGTAGCGTGGGCGGCGGTCGGAGAGGCGTGGTGGACGACGCCTCAGAAGAGGAGGTGGACTCCCAGGGCGACTTCAACGGCACCAAGTCCTCCGAGTAGGAAGATCCACGGAGACGGTCCACCATGTCGGCCGAGAGTTTATAAAGAGGGCCCATGATGACATGCATACTAAAAAATAAATTCTATCTTCACTTTTTAAACATGTATTTCTAAACTCCAGTCGTGTACTGATGTGTCCGCTTTTTTTATTTACTGAGCACTTTCTTTTTTAAATGAAAACCAAAACAAGGACTTCGTAGGAGATCTTTCGGGGGGTTACAGGGGTGATACCGCTGCCGTTATTCGTGTGATTTGCAATGTCCACAGTTTTTGTACTGCACTGAATGATGTGGTTTGTAGCCACTTTAAAAGTGCATCTTACCAAATGCCTTTCGACCACTGTTCAAAGAGAAGCAGCATTGTCAAGATTAGTCTGTTGTCAGTTTAAAACCTGTTGCCTGCGCTGCCGTCATTTTTATTTTTTCATGCACATCCTGCTTGGATGGCTTCAGACATTTTACATCCAATCCTATTTAAGTTTGACCAGTTTCCCCATAACGTTCACCCAGTTACATTTGAATAAATTAAAATAATTGCTTGAATTGGAAGGATTTCTTGAGCACCGTTTTTTTTTACTTCAATGGTGGCTTCCACAGTAGACACAGAAACAGTCTTACACATAAAACATGTTCCGAGTCAACTTATGGAGAAGTTTCAGGTACCTTCCTATCACTGCACTTTGCTTTCGACCACATTGACCCGGTTCAGAGAACCTATGCTCTTAATATGTGATGATCGTCAAAAGATGGAAAACTCAAAGCAATACGTTGATCCACTCGTCCATGTTGCCTGTAAACCATTGGCGTTTCCATGTCACCCTTCTCATCTATTCATTGTGAAACCACCTGCACAAGAAATAAAGGCTTAAAAAATAAAATGATAGAGGGACTCTCCTTTTATTGTTTCCGTCTCGCTGAATGACAACACACTGCATAGTGATATTATTATCTGCTCATCTTGATACAAAATGCAAACAAACACGATAGAAGATATGGTTATTGTTGGAGCTCCACAGGCACATACAGTAGTCTAGGTGGATGCATTGTAGCATGGCCAGATACAGTCTGTAAGCTCATATGACATCAGCAGGGGGTGTGTGTGCAACAACTTAGGTCACACACACACACACACACACACAACTTGGTGGATCGTTAACCGGTTAAACTAATTGGTCCACTCTTGTATGTGCCGAGACGTTGAGCAAAAACATACTGGTGAAACATTGTTCTTAAATGTACAATATTCCACATGGATTCCCTGTATTCGTAATAACCAACACGACACGGCAGAGCATTCCTTAAAGTTCCTGGAGGGGTAGAAATCAATAATAGAAAATATTTTTCATGATTCTGCTGGAAGAACAGTGTCTCAACAAATCTTAAACCCTCTCTAAACATCTCAACCTGCATATCTAGTGATCCTCTTTCGTTGGGACACTAAAAGTAGATATTCTCTCCCCTTTCAACTTTAAACCAGATAATGGCTAAATAAACTAAATCCCAACTCTGTATCGTTATAAACTCTAACCCTAGCTCTAGTAAACGGCTGAGTGGGCCGTTTCAAGTCACAAGCTTCTCCCCGATCTGAGATCAACTCCCGCACGGGCCACTAGTCGACCCAAAGCATCTGGTTCAATTAAAACTTGAATGTGTACTTTTGAGTTCCTGCTTGTGCTAATGCTACTAAAGTAGCAGAACCCTGCCTTCTCCTGGCCCGGCCGAGAGTTCAAAGGTCGGCCGATGGGATGGTTCCAGGTCTGCTCTGATAAAGAAGATTCAGCTATTAAAGGCAGTAACGGCAAAGCTGGGGAAACCCTCGACTCCATCTCAACACACCATAGTCTAACATCATTGTATAACAACATTATAATAGATGGCTTCTATTCTTCAATCCTATTCTGTTTATACTAGAATATTATGTTCAAAACTTGATTAGTTCGAGACCGCTTATTGGCTCTTTCTAAACCCTGAATTTGTTCAAAGTAAAACCATTATATTTAAAAACACTATGTTAGTTTTTTTTTTTAAATGCTATCACCTAGGCGATGGGACCTTTTAATCTGCTTCAAGTTTGGCATCACGATCATAAATCTGTTAGCTTTATACTGTATAGTTTCCTCTCCATGGTCTCAAAGTCTGTGCACAGCGAGCTATCGACAGCGAGGCCCAGTGTGTCACAGTGTCAACGTCCTGCTGTCGTGAAATGTGTAAAGTACACCCGGACCAATCGAACACTCCAGTAACCCAGTCCTCTCCTGCCACTGGGAGTACTGCCGTAGCCCTCCGACGCAGCAGGGGGCGCCCTCCTGTCCACAGAGGGTCGGTGGCCGGAGGGGTGGCCTCCCTCCTGGGCAGTGCGGTCTCTGACGTGGGGACAGCGATGGAGGTCGCCATCTGGGTCGGTTCATTGATATCGTAGCATCGGGATGCAGAGAGGCCGGGACAGGAACAGCAGAAGCCATTGTGCTGGTTATGTGTGGTGGGGGGGGGGGGGGGGGGGGGGGGGCAGCCAGTCAGACAGTCTTAGAGGGCCTGTTAGGACGTGGGTTTAAGTCTCCATGCGGTGGTCCCGAGGGGGTAGTGGGGGCCTGGTCCTTGGATTACAGCAGGATCTTGACCCCTCCCTGGGGGGACTGGGGGCCCTGGGTGACCCCCCGTGGAGGAGCCGGTCCGAACTCTAACCGCTTCACCAGGCTGGAAGACATGACAGGACACGTGAGGAGGACCAGAGCCGCCACACCCTGCTGGTACCTCCAGGACTCTACCTCTGTGGTCCTCGATATCGCACTAATCCCATCCATGGACAAGGAACTGAATACTAGGGCGGGGCGATTCATGGAAATTCGATTTAGCGAAAAAACTATTGCAAAATTGACATAATCAAGTCTTCGATTTTTTTTTTTTTTTTTTTTCCTGGAACAGTTAGATACATATCGGTACATTATTTTAGATTTGGACCATTTTGTGTACTTTTTCAGTTCTCAGTAACACAGTGTTTTTGAGAGAGACATGCTGAATAAATACATCATGTTTTCAAACTCCAAAAATGAACAACATACATATATTTTAAATGTCATTACAAAACACAAAATTATAATTATCAATAATTGTTATCAAACACAAAACGTGTTGCCTTCTACGACTCCCAGCTCACCAAAGTGACGTCCAACCCTAGCTTATACTAAACAGTGACGTCAAACTAAATATAGAAATGTTTTTAACCTTTATACACATCTTAGACTAACATAAACCTTGTAAATAATAAAAAACATTACCAATTATGAATGTTTTTTAACTTACTCATCATTAATCAATTAGTTCCTACAACGACTAGGCAACAAAACACCTTCTACGTCTGGATGGCTGATGCACACATGTGTGTGTGTGCGTGCGTGCGTGCGTGTCTGTGGGTACCTGTCGTACTGGGGGGGAGGACTCATGGTGCCGGCCAGGGGGTCGGCGGCGCCGTCCACGGCAGAGAGGGCCCCGGGGGAGAGGGGCCCGGCCAGGAGCAGAGCCCGGCTGCTGTTGGTGTCGTACACAAAGTCCCGGCACGACGCCAGCTTGGACTCCAGGTTCTGACGGGAGGAGGGGGAGAGAGCGGGTCAGTCCCGGTCTGGACGCAGTCCGAGTGTCTGGAGCAACAGCCTGTGACTCTGATACATCTCTACAGAGGCCGCCCAGTTCATGACAACGCGTTTGACGCCTGACTCGGTCGTTCACCTGACTCTAGGTGAAGCTCGCGCTTGGAGATCTGCCATGAATATGAACATGGAGGCAAAGGAGAAATCATATCAATGTGCCCACACACACACACACACACACACACACACACACACACACACACACACACACACACACACACACACACACACACACACACACACACACACACACACACACACACACACACACACTCCATTTGTGAGAATTTATTTGCTTTTTTCTATAATAACCTCCCCAACAGAGTTAAATGTATACAAGTTATTTTGGAGGCCAAGATTCAAATATCAGGCTATTTATTATCGCCCTGTAAGGAAGTCCAACAAGGGGTCAGCCTCATTTCCCCAATTGTTGCATTACATGGTTGTGTGTGTTGAACTGTACAGTCATATCAATAATAGCAAAATGACTCACCCCCACTTTCCTCAGAAGTTCCCCCACAATATTGAGGGCAGATATTCTGGCCGATGTCGTCAGTGGTGTTCCGGCCAGACTGTCGCCTACAAAAGTACAATTGGGAGCGTTAAGAAACCCATTAATAATATCAGTAGATATGATTTCATCATAAACAACCATCCAACTGCCTGTACACGAGGCTACAGAGTTTCAGCTCCAGTCCCATGACTCAAGGCTCACTTGAGAGCTCACCTAGAGTCTGCATAGCCTGCCTGCCGCCAACCCCCCCCCCCCATACCATTTATTTTATGTTGTACGTCTTGGCACTTAATGTACGCACTTTATTGTATGTTGTACATCAGCATTTTAGAGCATTATCCTAGCTATCTTTGTTGTGTACAGGGAATGGGTTAACCTAGTGATGGTTAGTGCTTGGCATTCAGTTCTATGAACATCCTTACTGTACCGACAGAGATATAGTGTTGTTTCTCTTTCTTCTGACAAATGCTAAGAGCGTCTGCTAAATGCCCTGATGTTAATGTAAATGTGAAAGGTATGGGTAAAGGTCACCGGTAAAGGTCATGGGTAATTGGTAAAGGTAATTGTAAAGGTTATGGGTATAGGTAACGGGTAAAGTTAATGGGTTAAGTTAACGAGTTAAGTTAATGGGTTAAGGTAACGGGTAAAGGTAACGGATTAAGGTAACGGATTAAGGTAACGGGTTAAGGTAACGGGTTAAGGTAACGGGTTAAGGTAACGGGTAAAGGTAACGGGTTAAGGTAACGGGTAAAGGTAACGGGTTAAGGTAACGGGTAAAGGTAACGGGTAAAGGTAACGGGTAAAGGTAACGGGTAAAGGTAACGGGTAAGGGTAACGGGTAAGGGTAACGGGTAAGGGTAACGGGTAAAGGTAACGGGTAAAGGTAACAGGTAAAGGTAACAGGTAAAGGTAACGGGTTAAGGTAACGGGTTAAGGTAACGGGTAAGGGTAACGGGTAAAGGTAACGGGTTAAGGTAACGGGTAAAGGTAACGGGTAAAGGTAACGGGTTAAGGTAATGGGTAAAGGTAATGGGTAAAGGTAACGGGTAAAGGTAACGGGTAAAGGTAATGGGTAAAGGTAACGGGTTAAGGTAACGGGTAAGGGTAACGGGTAAAGGTAACGGGTTAAGGTAACGGGTTAAGGTAACGGGTAAGGGTAACAGGTAAAGGTAACGGGTTAAGGTAACGGGTAAGGTGAGGAGGAGTGAACGGAGGCCGCTCCCACCTCTGCGGAGGCTGGAGGCGGGCGTGGCGAAGGGCACCGGGGGCTTGGAGGGCGCGGCCGGGCTGCAGGGGGCGGGCCTCTGGAGGTCCATCTTCTCACAGTCCAGCGCCGAGCTGCCCAGCGGCCGCGGGTCCTTCTGCTGCACCGCCAGCTCCTGCCGGAGGTCTGAGGACACACGGACACAAGTTAGTGTCCATTAGTCCCTCATGTCATCCATGTTTCTGTTGTAAATTGTGTATTTGATGCCCCAGGGCTCCCTTGTAATAGAGACTTCAATATCTTAATAGGGCTTCACCTGGTTAAATAAAAGGAAAAATAAATTAAATAATTAAGTACACAAGACAACGTGGTCGTTTAGGCTCCGAGCTCGGGTCATTAAAGGGGATATATAATGACTTCTCCCTTTGCTTTAGACTGTGATATGAAGTATTGATCCATGTTCTACGTCTGCTAAGCTAGAGAAATCTCAGAGAACGCCCCTCAATAAGAGCGGGAAACGGCTCGTCTGCGCTCAAACTATTGGGCGATGCCGAGGTGCAGAAGTCCCGCCTCCCGGCTACCCGCAATCGTTAGAACTTTTCGGGGGTGTGAATTTGCAATGCGGTCGACCAATCGCAACAGAGTGGGCCCGCTGACCAATCACAGCAGACGGTGCTACTCGGGAGGAGGGCCTTAAAGCGACAGGACACAAATCAAAATGTTTTAAAAAGACGCTGAAAATGGTTTTGCGGAAATGAACAGTGTGAGAATAATAAGGTGTATTTCGGACATACAATCATGTAGCCCTATTCTAGTAGTACCCCCCAATGCAATACTTAACCCTAAAAAATGCATGATATGTGATCTATAATGTCAGGCTCCGTTACAACATGGGCCAGGACGACACAGCAGTTTTGTCAGTATAATCTGATATTATCGATGCAGACGGTCGTTAGATTGTCGTTAGGTTGCAGTCTGGCTGTTTTTAAGTTCAGAGAAACCGACTGAAGTCAGGATGACAGCTTGTGTGCACAAACGTGCAGTGATGCTTCTTGCAATGTGATACCGATTCATTCTGCCGAGTTTCAGAATCTAAGACCATACCAAAGAGCCCTGGTGAAAGCCCGTAGGAGGAGAAGATAAAGGCCTACTGTATATACATATGTAATTATATATCTCTGAATCAATAGTCGGCTATTGGTCTCACTATCCCAGAAATCTCATTTAATAGCGACTGAAATAAACACGCTTTGTCGGTTGGGAACAGTGCAGAGATCAGCAGTTCTTCAAGCTGTGAGAAAAAAAAACGTGGCGAAAAGAGTGTGCAGTGTCGCGCGTGAGATCGTACCTCTGGCCTCGTCCTTCAGCCTCTAGCAGGTTAGATAGTGTGTTGGTGTACCTCTACCTTCAGCCTCTAACATGTTATATAGTGTGTTGGTGTGCCTCTACCTTCAGCCTCTAACAGGTTAGATAGTGTGTTGGTGTGCCTCTACCTCTGGCCTCTAGCAGGTTAGATAGTGTGTTGGTGTGCCTCTACCTCTGGCCTCTAACAGGTTAGATAGTGTGTTGGTGTGCCTCTACCTCTGGCCTCTAACAGGTTAGATAGTGTGTTGGTGTGTGCCTCTACCTCTGGCCTCTAACAGGTTAGATAGTGTGTTGGTGTGCCTCTACCTCTGGCCTCTAACAGGTTAGATAGTGTATTGGTGTGCCTCTACCTCTGGCCTCTAACAGGTCAGATAGTGTGTTGGTGTGCCTCTACCTCTGGCCTCTAACAGGTTAGATAGTGTGTTGGTGTGCCTCTACCTCTGGCCTCGTCCTTCAGCCTCTAACAGGTTAGATAGTGTGTTGGTGTGCCTCTACCTCTGGCCTCTAACAGGTCAGATAGTGTGTTGGTGTGCCTCTACCTCTGGCCTCGTCCTTCAGCCTCTAACAGGTTAGATAGTGTGTTGGTGTGCCTCTACCTCTGGCCTCTAACAGGTTAGATAGTGTGTTGGTGCATGCCTCTACCTCTGGCCTCGTCCTTCAGCCTCTAACAGGTTAGATAGTGTGTTGGTGTGCCTCTACCTCTGGCCTCGTCCTTCAGCCTCTAACAGGTTAGATAGTGTGTTGGTGTGCCTCTACCTCTGGCCTCTAACAGGTTAGATAGTGTGTTGGTGTGCCTCTACCTCTGGCCTCGTCCTTCAGCCTCTAACAGGTCAGATAGTGTGTTGGTGTGCCTCTACCTCTGGCCTCTAACAGGTTAGATAGTGTGTTGGTGTGCCTCTACCTCTGGCCTCGTCCTTCAGCCTCTAACAGGTTAGATAGTGTGTTGGTGTGCCTCTACCTCTGGCCTCTAACAGGTTAGATAGTGTGTTGGTGTGTGCCTCTACCTCTGGCCTCGTCCTTCAGCCTCTGTACCGACTCCAGCAGTGTCTCCTTCTCGTCCAGCTCGCTCTCCAGGAAGGCGTTGCGCTCGATGACCTGATTCATCCTCTGCTCGAAGTCCTCCAGCGACATGATGGTGGCCCTGAGAGAAGGCGCAGCAGGAACAACGTTCGATCAGACGGTATCCCAGGAGGACGCACTATCTGCATGTTGAGTCTGAACCCCGACCTCTTGGCCCGCTCCAGGTCGTCGTTGGACTGCTCCAGCTCTCTGATGTACTTCTGGAGGTGGTCTCTGGCCGCCGTGGTCTGGGCCAGGTCGCCTTCCAACGTCGAGATCTGTCTGAACGCTTCGGCGTGCTGGATGTCGTACTTCTCCTGAAACCACAGAGACAACAATGGTAAATGGTAAACGGACTGCATTTATTCGACGCTTTTCTAACCAGTGGCCTCTCAAAGCGCTTTACATTATTGCCTCACATTCACCCATTCATGCACACATTCACTCAGCCATGCAAGGCGACAGCAAGCTCTTCAGGAGCAGGTAGGGTGAGCTGTCTTGCTCAGGGCCACATGCCGCCCCCAACAATACGATCAAGATAAACATGCTCCATTTCCCCAACAGTGGGGACATTAATATTATTATCAGGAGGCCATACTGCCTGTGTTTGTACATCGTATTAAAGCGGTTATTTAGGATTCTGTAGTCGTTAAGCGAGACAAACGAGCCCTTGAGACGCCTCCACTGTCCCTGAGCGATGAAGAGGAGATTTATGTATTGAATAATCAACTAGTCATCCCTTTCATCGATGTTCCTTCCCTGTGGACGTCTGAATCAAAATAGCAGTCAGCTGCTCGATAGAGGCAGTAGAACGCCCGGAAATGATCTCTAAATAGGCTTTTGAGCTCAGTGTTTACAACGTGTTTACGGCATGTGTGTCTGTACTTGTACGTGTGTACGTGTGTACGTGTGTACGTGTGTGTGTGTGTGTGTGTGTGTGTGTGTGTGTAAAAAGGGCCCAGAGAGAACGCCATCGTACCCTAATGTTGTCCAGCTCCATTCTGAGCCTGCTGTTGTCTGAAAGCAGCTCTTTGTTGCGCGCCTCGCAGTGTTTCAGCTCCGTCTCCAGCTCCGCCTCGTAGTCTCGGCTCATCTGCTGGAACTCCTGCAGCTCCTCGTTGGCCTCGTCGGCCCTGGGGAGGCAGCAGGGTTAGATAGGGAACCAGTTCACCCTGAAACAGGGCGGCTGCTGTCAGGCAGCCGCCCTGTTTCAAAGGGCACAGTCAAAGGGCACAGTGACACCCAGAACCGGTTCATAGAGTTAGTTTAACTCATCACTTTAGATAAGTTAAGATAAGTAGACTACCAAGAGATTCTTCCCCACTGATGGACTAATGAGCAGATTACGTTAGTTTAACTCATCACCGTAGACAACTACGAGTAAATCCAGAACAGGTTTATAGAGTTACTTTAACTTGTCACTTCAGAAAGACTGACAACCTAGGCCCGAGAGATTCTCCACAACTGATGGACCACTAAGCATCTTAGAGTTAGTTTATTGTCAGGGATGGTAAGGGTCATTATATATGATCTCACACACACAGTTGTCAGAACAAACGAGTATCCTCAGTTGAGGTGTCACCTTTGCTGGTGTCCCTCTGCCTGGCTCTTCCAGAAGTGGAGCTCTTCTTCCAGGGAGGAGAAGCTCTGCGCTGAGGGCTCTCCCATGACCGCGCGCTGCTGGATCCACGATGGACTGAAGCCACTTCAGATCTGGCATAGAAGAGGAACAAATAAAGAAATGTCCACCTTTATAGGCTTCTTCAGGGCCACACCTACTCTGTCATGTCGCAAACTAAGAAGGTCTGTGAATCAAACAGCAATAATACCTTCAAGTAGGGGTTGCTTCGTGGCAGTAGAGTAGAAGCACTGAGGAGCTTCTGGATGAGTTGTTAACCCGAGGCTAGCTCTTAGCCGGCTAAGCTAACGACTTGAACAAAGCTGACGCGAATTTAGGGCCAACACCATCTGAATCGAGCTTTCGAGATTAGGGTAATGTGTTCCGATTAAACGTATCTTCTTTAAAAGCAAACGTGGAAAATATTTATGAAAACAAAGGCTCGGTCGCCCAGCTAACAAAAGTCTTATTATGCTAGCAGCTCATCAACCAAATCTAAACTCTACTTCGTTCGGAGGATCCCATTGGTCGATGCGGATGACGTCACGCGAAGGGCGTCCAACCAGGTTTGTTCCCTTGGAACGGATCCACGCCCACTTTTCGGCCAGTACTTTTGTGGTTCAGTTTGAATGCTGCTTTGAATGTGTGGCAGGTGTCCACTTTGCAATGCGTTCATTACCTGGCCTTAAAGGCCTTATAGATATATAATCAAATCAGGTTATGAACTGATTTAGAGCAGGAAATACATGCATTCATTTTAGTCTTATTGTAGTATGTCGTTTTATTGAAAGTTTAAAAAAAGTACATTCCAACTATAAGAAAATTTAAAAATAATTGTCATCTCGAACAAATATGAAACAGAATATTTAAAACAGCTTGTGAAATAGACAGAGTAACAATCACACATGCATTGAACAACTACTGTTTCAGAGTAATGCAATACAAAATAGAATATGCACACACACTTCGGTAAAGAGTATTCATTCTTGTTACAGCAATCTCAAAGTGCATCTCCATTTGGGATCCTGCCTTGCATTCTCTGTATGAGTGGGCCGGCATTAATTAAAATGACATCCAGAATACACATGAATTACACAAGGACACGTGTTTCTGTGTATCCTTATGATGTTGTACATCATAGTGACATGTCAGAGGGTAAACTGTTTGAAGGGTTTGTTTAATATTTCGATAAATACTTTATGGCTTTTGACATGTAATTTGACTTGTATATTAGAATATAGCATATTCATCCATACATAGTTACTGGATTTACAATGGTAATAATACTGTTTGATTGACTGCATTTTGATTGTGGGTTTTAGAGACATTATATTAGTTATGATACTGCCTTATTGCCTTGACTTATCATGCAAAATTTGTTGTTTTAGTACAGGAAATAACAACTAGTAGCTCTGTGACAGAATAACACTTCTAGGTCTGACTCCTATAACGTATTTATAACTTAATACTAAACAATGTGTTAAATCAGTGCTCCTAAGATTCACAGTAAATAAACCAAAGGCTAAATAAATATTACTAATAGTAAATAAATATTTGCTCTAAAACAAATCAACTTGAATAAAATGCTATTTCTACATCATGTTATTCATGTACTAACTTCAGGAGTAAAGGCCTGCACCAGAATTAACAAACCCTTCTAAAATAAGAGGTAACAAAGGTAAAATAGGTATAACTAACCAGTGAAATATGATCAGTGCATTGAAGAGAACATGACCAATAAATTGGACCAAACATTCTACGGAAGACCAACATGATTATTATTATCTCTTCGTCCTCGAGCCTTTCAGTTAGACGATCCCTCGCTCTTCTTTGTTTCTTGACATGTCTTCTTCCCGTCCACCGCGTCGGTCTTCACCTGGCCCCGGGTTCTCAGCAGACACATGGTGTCGAAACCCTCCTCCCCGTTCTCCTGCAGCAGCTCCAGGACCTGGAGGAGGGACAAGCTGCTTATTCTGCAGATTAAAGTAGACTTTCCCTTCATCATTTAGCATTCGTTGTATAAAATGTGATCTCACAAATCAGATTTGATATTTATGTCTAAAGTTTGATGGCAGACCAGCCAAATCTGGGTTTCACCTTCTTTAGCTTCTGAGGAGGTAAACGGTAAACGGTAAATTGGCAAGCACAAATTCGGCAACAGAAGTAAACTGTTAAAACCTGTGTGTAAAGGTTTCAAATCAACAACGTGACGACCGGCCCCCAGAGCTCTGTTATAACAACTGGATTAGAGACACTGCTGCTTGTAGCTCAGGAGGCTGAGCAGGTTGAAAGGCTGAAAAGGCTGAAAGGTTGAAAGGTTGCTAGTTTGATCCCCGGCTTGATCACCTAGCCGAGTGTCGAGGTTTCTCTGAGCAAGGCACCTCATCCTAACCGCTCCTGACGAGCTGGCTGTCGCCCTGCGTGGGCGACAGCCAGCTCACACACTCCGCCGTCCGGCTTGATCACCTAGCCGAGTGTCGAGGTTTCTCTGAGCAAGGCACCTCATCCTAACCGCTCCTGACGAGCTGGCTGTCGCCCTGCGTGGGCGACAGCCAGCTCACACACTCCGCCGTCGGTGCGTGAATGTGTGCATGAATCGGTGAATGTCGCTTTGGATAAGAGCGTCTCCTAATTCCCCTGAAGGTAAATGTAACATATGTGACTCACCTGCAGACACTTAAAGGACTTGAGCTTGCTGAGGTTCTCCTTCAGGAACAGCAGGTAGATGCTCAGATCGTTGTAGCGAGGAGTGACCAGGCCCAGCGTCCCGAAGCCGGGCAGGAGCTCGTAGGGCTTGAGGAACCCAGAGCTCTGGCGCGCCGGGCCCAGGGCGGCGTAGACCACCAGGGGGGCGAGGAGCACGTACACCGCCAGGTTGGTGTAGCTGAGGAGCCGGAAGATTCCGACCGCCACCAGCTTACACTGCACCGCCTCGGGGACCACGCTGTCGTTCTTCAGCACGCCGGTGCGCAGGTCGCAGGCGAACTCGTCGGTGAGGGTGGCCAGCGTGATGTAGTAGCCCAGGTAGGTGCAGGCCAGGGCCAGGATGAGGAAGGTCAGGCCCCGGCACGCCAGGTACTTCAGCACCAGGTCGTGGGAGAAGCGCTTGGTCTTCAGGTACTGCTCCACTAGCGGGTACTTGAGGCAGCCCTCGGCCAGGTCCGGAGCGCTGCTGAGAGGGGACCGTGGGGTAGGTTGGTTCTTGTCTGATCTTTGATCCCCAAATAGGACCTTTGTTTTACTTTATTGTAATACTTCTTCTCATGTTACCTTGTTCAGAGTTCACCTAGACTCTGCATAGCCTCACCCCTTACCCCCACCCCTCTTACACACTTGTTGTACGTTGTACGTCCTGGCACTTAAAAATAGTACTTAGCATCGTGTAGCATCTTACCCCTAGCTATCTGTGTTGTATACGGGGAATGGGTTAACCTAGCGATTGTTAGATTCAGATTCAGATTCAGATTCAGATTCAGAAAACTTTATTGTCTGTCGTACCAGAAAATCGTCTTTGACGTGGCTCGATATACAAACAGGACAATTGTGTTGCACATAGTGGCACTTGGCACCTGGTTCTATGACCATCCTTACTATACCGACAGAGATATATTGTTGTTTCTCCTTCTTTTAACAAATGTACTTATTGTAAGTCTATTGGATAAAAGCGTCTGCTAAACGCCCTGAATGTATAAGTTATGAATGTGTTACCCTTCTCCGTCTCCAGGCGGGTCCTTGCTCTCCAGCGCCGCCAGGTTCTTGGCCAGCTTGATGGCCTGGTTGTAGAAGCGGTCGAGCTCCTCCATGATGAAGTTGAGGTCGGAGGAGAGGTGAGGCTCGGCGGTGAAGCGCCAGATCAGGGCCGGGATGGACATGAGGGTGGCCAGCAGCAGCAGGATGTAGGGGAAGAACTGGGGGCACACGCGGGGGGGTTCGAGGAGGGTTCCAACACAGGTTTAGAGACACCAAAAATGTAATAATCTAAAATAAAATAACGACTAATCAGCTTATCAATAGGAAAAAGATGTTGAATAAAAAGACTGTCAAACATAACACAAAGCCTCTGGCAAATGGTAACAGTTTACTTTTAGATTTAATCTTTCAATTATACTTGGAGTTCTGTCAATCAGAAAAGTCAGCAGATTCTGTATTAATCCATTTATTTTATTTCCTTAAATACTTTATCAACAAATTATTCTATTCTTCTCTTCTTTTATTTCTTTCAAACAAAATAACTGTAAGTCTTCCAGCCATATTCCAAAAGTAGCCTGAACGGGACTTTTGTGCTTTACTTTCCTATACGGCCCTCCCCCTTTTCTGCTCAACTCTTACAACCACCATCCCTACATAGTCCGTCTAGCAGTGCCCCCACGATTCAACATTAATGAGTGTCATGCATAGTTGATGGGGGGGGGGGGGGGGCACCGGGTACCTTGTGGAGCCATAGCGGGGAGCTCTGCGGCTGTTGCTGTAAGGCCGCCCAGCAGAAGTTATCCACGTAGAAGGCCTGTCGCCAGGAGAAGTTAGTGGGAGCGAAGCAGCTGATCTGGGTTCCTGTAGGCCGAGAGGAGGGGACATGTGATATTAGGCGCTATGGGGGAAGAACTCAGTCTGCAAAGGGTCGTAATGCAGTCGGATGACCTTTTAGCGGAAGAAGGGGCACCTTCTTTCACATTGAACCTTTCTTATTTAAAATCAGGTTCATTACCGACTAGTAAATGTAGTTAACTTTATTAACTAGATTATGTAGAAACTAAAACTGCATTTTAAGGATTTCTATACTTTTTTAACTTATAAGTTGGAGGAGTGAGGCAGGTTTAAAGGACAGCAACATGATGTTATTTGTAAATCGTTTTAATTGAACCAATAAAGGTTTGCTTTACTCCCATGTGAACCCTTTCCTCGGCCCCTCTGTCGGCCCTCATCAAGTTCAGAACTGGGCGGCTGGGGTTCAGGGGTATCCACAGAATCTGCCCCAACACACATTGCATCCCTCATAGTAATGCCTTGTTGTGCCCGCTCTCTCTTTGTTGCGCACTAATGAAGGGCTTTTGGTGCCTCCACTGTGTGGAAGTAATGCACAAGCCTCTCTCCAGGCTTGGTGCCACTCAGGAGAATCACGGATGGACCTACAGGGGTTCAGGCAGACTGGCTCTGATACTTCCTTCAAATCTCTCCGATAAACACACTTCCACAGAATTGCTTTCTCTCGACTAGGTTATTCTTCCTCTTTTACTTTACTTGCTTGATTGTGTTTTAGTCATTCATACCACGCTTGTCATTATTACTGAATCTATTTATTTGTATTTGCATCTGGTGGTCCTTTCTCTTGTTTGTAAGTCTTGGTAAAACACTTTGTAACTTAATGAGTGCATTAATAATAGAAGCTCCAGATCCATAGTCTCTAGAGCAATTGCCAATCACCCCCTTTTAAGACCATGAGAGGCCTCAGCTCTTCCAGGAATACCATAACTCGAACTATGCTTGCTTGTTTATTGACGTCTCTCTTGACAGAAAGCCCTGTCTCCTGAGCACTAACAGTTTATTGAGTGAATAAAATAACACAAATAAACCCTTGCTTTCTATTCTATCATGCACTCCGATTTAACGTTTCCCCCATTTCAGTTTTCAAATCTCTTGTTTTTTCCGATCTTTATCTTTTTACTGAGTGGATGATTTTGGATGCACATTGCTATCAAAGTGTGTAAATGTTATTCAAATATAGTGATTGAGAGTCGAGGAGGGCGGTGCCTCAGAGATAGCGGGCTATGGGTGCAAGTCCAATAACTCACATGGCACGTAAGGCAACAACAATAGAGGATACAGGCTGGGTGCATGGAGGATTACGAGAATAAAGACTGTTATTATACTACTATTTTCTTATTGTGCCCCATTCAGGTTGTCTATAGTTATTTTGAGTCATAAAGCGCCACTGAGAACGCCGGAAGGGAGGAGTCAAGCGCGCCTCCCCTCCAGCCCCGCAGCCTATCGCCCCTACGGCCTCTTAAACAAGTCGAGTTTATTCATAGTATTCAACCAGCCGGTGGGGCTCAGATAAAGACGTGTCTGAACGCAAACGAAGGAACCCCTGCAAAGGCATGTAGGTTTGATTTCATTACCGTTAAGACGACATTGTAATGCATGCATAGTTTAGGAGGATATTGCAGATGGGGTTCAGAGATAAACGTGTTTGTGTTCAACTCACCCACTGATACTTCTTGAGCGAAAGCCAAGGAGATGAGGAACAAAGGAAGCCCCACGGCCAGACAGCTCACTATCTTGTCCACGGCCAGCTCCAGCCGCAGTCCCTTGTACTTTGACTCAGTGGGGTCTTTGAGTAGAAAGTCGGAGAAGACGTATTCTGTGGCTACGTGGGCTATCGCCATTGGGACTGGAACAAAGGCAACTAATCACTAATTGAAGTATCAATATCCGGCGTTATAACAACCAGTGTGTATCTGTTCCCAGGCACTTCTTCAATGGTGGTTCAATTTCCGTTAGTTTATTAATGTCGTCTGTTATTCATTGAACCACTCATCCCGTCACCGTTACTGTACCCTGAATAAGAAGCGTCGGGGTAACGGGGCGCGGTGCGGTGTTATGTGTCGGTCCGCCGCTAGGGAGCGCTGTTCTGCCTCTACACGCACCTGCTGCTGCGGGGGTACGGGGTTTTCTGTCCGCTCGGTCCGCCGCTAGGGGGCACACAAATATATAATAATTCCTTTATTCGCTTTAATCCAGCATTTAATGAACGAATCGAGGACTAGTTTGAAGGCATCACAACGTCCAATGACGAATTATAAAAAAATATTTGAAACTAAAGGAATCATATATAAAAAAATGTTTTAACATTACATTTATAACCATAAACCGGTAGGTCGGTTATAACATAGTGTGTTTGGATTATGGCTCAAGCCAGAGCTTAAATTTCAATCATAACGGATGCATTTGGATAATAATGATGAAATATATAACTAAAACGGGACCCCTTAAGTGTATATTGCATATTTTATATGTGACATATTGAATTTCATGAAGTCGTTGGCGTGTTGGAGCGTTGTTATCGTTTACGACTGCTATGGGTCATTTGCGACAGCTTAGGCTGATTTACGACATTCGTAGGTTACAAAGGCTCAAGCCAGGGCTTGAATTTAAATTAAAACAAATACATTTTAAAAATAACGATGATATTTATAACTAATATGGGACCTCATGAGTGTATATATCTCATATTTAACAAGTAATATACTGTATTTCATAAAGTCTTTGTCGTGTCGGAGCGTTGTTATCGTTTACGACAGCTGTGGGTGATTTGCGACAGCTGAGGCTGATTTACGACAGTGGTAGGTTACAAAGGTAGCCGCTTCTCCTGGTTCGGGGGAGAAACCGGTCGAAGGGAGATGTAAATACAGACAGAGTCAGGTATGAAGGGTTAGAAATAACCACTACTAAGATCCTCATTTTAACACCATGCAGTGTGAACACGTTGATGGTCGAATAGTGTCCGTATTGGGTATTAAAACCGAGTCTCGGGTAGCCTAGCCCAAGATGCTAATGTTGATCAACTAGCTCAGAAGTGCTAAGCTAGGCTACTCTCACTGTGTTAGTCGAACCAGATGCCTTTAATATTCTAATTATCGATAAATGTCGAATTAGTTGTCATTTGTGTGGTTATCTGAGGACTAGTTCATGTAGTTGACTTTGTTAACCGAATGATGTCGAAACTGAAACTGACCTCCTTGATGGACCAAGCTGCCTGGACATTTTATTGATGTTTTACATATCTTATATACAAAATTATTTATCTGCTGTTGGTTTAACCGGCGTCACAGGCATTTACTGTGAACCTCGCTAACATTGATGCCATGGAGGTCAAGTTATTATTACTTTCTACCACTGTCTTAGTCTCTCTTATTATTGCCTAATTTATTAAATTGTATTACTGTGATCTATGCTCATTCTTTTTTACACATATTTATTTGTACTTGTCTTTATTTATTTTATCTTGTATTGTTGCTGCTATGTGGAACCAGGCCCAATAATTGTACTCTTGTGTACTAGTACATTAAGATGTAGTAAAAGTTATTCGGATTCTTGATTCTAATGGTGCTGTGTGATGGTCCTTCTCACTTCAGGAAAACATGCAAGAGAAGAGATACGACTGTGCCTTGAAAAAACCTTCTCGGTTGGACGATGGAAGAACTGGGAAAGAAGCCATCCACCTGCATCCCTGATCCCTGGACCGGTCCTCCAGGGAGTGAGACCCTCCTCTGGAAACTCAAAGACTGCTTCTCCTCCTTTGAGAAGGCCAACTCCAGCTTCACCCAACAACAAGTATGTCAGGTTCTCTATAACGATGGATTAAGTCAAATTGGTCTTACACATATGTGGGGATACGTGTGTATTCAACATTTAATGAGGGAATCCTGTCAGTAATGTTTGGAAATTACGGTAGAACTTTATTCTACCTGTTACAGATAGATTAATTTGGAAACTATTTGATGAAACGCTGGACTATGCTGTGGTGTAACACTTTCAGCTCAGATAATTCATGTTGTAGGTGGTTTGTTTATGTACTGCAGCTAAAGATAATTTCATAGTCTTTTAATCAACCTTTTGTTTTTAAGATTCATCGATTACTATAATTTAGTATATAATATTTAAAAACAATCGAAGCAAATGCCATCACAAGTAAGATAACATATTCGATTTGAGTCCAATATCTAAATACAGTCACACTTTTTTACCTCACATTATATCATTTTTAGTTTTTCTAAATAATACAAATTGAAGTCCATAGTTTTCCGCCCACTGATTACGCTCCGTCTCCCCCCAGAACATGGAGGGCAGGACGACTGTGCTGGAGCTCAGAGACGTCCCCCCCCCTCCCCATCACGTGTCCTCTGCCCCCCCCTCCCAGCCCTTCCCCCTGGCCCTCCCCCCTCTCCCTGCGCCCTGCTTGCCCCTGCCTCCGCACCCCGCGGTACCCCACAGGCACCCGCCCTGCTCACAGCTGCAGGAGGGGCCGGGCCCCAAAGTAAGCATTTGCACTTGGTGTGACCACTATGACCCTGCGGGCTACGGGGCCTTCGGGGAGACCAGCCTCGGCCTCAACACTAGTAATACGAGCGGCCACGTCGCCAGCTACATGAGCCCTAGCGCCTATAACGGCGCCCCCGCGGCCTGCTCTCCGGTGCCGCTACTCAATTTGTACCCCAACAGCCCGGCTAGTCGGAGTACAAACGAAGCCAGTAGTGTGTTGTACAGTCCGGCGGCCTTCCAGCTCCCCTTCTCCCCCTGCGTGGCTACGTCCCAGCCCATGCCCTCTCACTCCTGTACCTCCTGCTGCACGGGCTTCCTCCACCCCTACTCCAACCTGCCTCTGTCCGGCAGCCCAGCCAGCCTCCCTCCTCCTCCTCCTTCTTCTTCTACTACTACTCCTTCTGTGCCTCTGGCCCCCCCTCTGTCCACCCTTCCCCCCCCCCTGCACGGCTCCTCCGGGTGCTACTGCCCGTGCGGCGCCGGCTGTGGCCACGCACTCGCAGAGACCCAGAGACCCCTCCCTCACGGTGACCTCCCACCCACCAGCACGGCCCAGTACGGCCCTCAGACTAGGCACCCCAGCGTAGAATGCATGGTTTGTCTGAAGGGGTCTCACTACTGCCAGGAGTGTCTGTTGAAGGTTGGTGGAATTACTCTTATTCACTGGGGAGTTCTGTTTTGGTGTACGGGTCAAGTAATATCACTGTCGGCCAGTTGGATGTGCACGTGGTGGGTTAAACGTTGGTATATTGAATTGTTGGCCATGTTGTTGTTTTTCTAATGGATGTCTTCCTATGCGTGTGAAGCCCGTGAATGGGTGTTTGCCAGAGTCGGATAAGCTGTGGCCCGTGGTCCCCCACCTGTCCTTGCGGCCCCCCCCCCTCCCCATGTGTAACGGCTGTGGCACCGCGGCGGACGGCCGGCTGCGCCCCCCCCACCACAGCCTGGGCAAGGCCGGACACCCGTTCGGTCAGTGGAGTTCACCAGCAGGTGCACCTCTGGATAGGAGCTAGAACCCACGGGAGGGCAAACATCATGTCAACCTAACTGTGATCAGTGCATATCTAATCATGACTTATGATTTAGCTTATGTGTTATATCACACTCTTTGCTTCGCACATGAACACATAAAAACCTTACAAAACTTTAATTTGGTTTCTACGTTGAGCTTTGGAGGCTAGTTGCACTCGAGATGAACTGAAGATGAACTGCTTGTATATTAATAATGCGTTAGACTTTTGTATAGCGCTTTTTCTAAATACTCAAATACGCTTTACAGGGTCTACTCAAAATAAAATTGTTGCATAAGAACGTATATAAGTAAAAGTTTAGCAAAAAATCAAACGATAAGAGGGAATAGGATAGAATGGGTAGCAAAAAAACTAAAATAGGTAGGTAGTTAAACCTAGGAATAGTTAAAAGGAGGAAGGGGAGGCATGTATTTACGTTTGTAGTTGCCATTGGCACTCTAAAACGTATAACGGTAGTTTTCCATCGCCTAAGGCCATGAGTCCTAACCCCCGCCTCCTCCCCCCAGGCTCCCCTGACGTCGGCGGTCCAGAGAACACGCCCCCCGTGGGCGTGTTCTGGGACATCGAGAACTGCTGCGTGCCCAGCGGCCGCTCGGCGGCCGCCGTGGTCCAGCGGCTTCGGGGGCGCTTCTTCCAGGGCCACCGCGAGGCCGAGTTCATCTGCGTCTGTGACATCAGCAAGGAGTGCAAGACGGTCATCCAGGACCTCAACAACTGCCAGGTACGGCCGCCACGCCGCCCTCCAGGGGGCCGCACGCGCGCTCAGGGGGGTCGAGGGGGTGACCCAGAAGCACGTGGACTGTAACCGTTGTTTGCCCCCTCGTTAGGTCACCGTTGCCCACATCAACGCCACTGCCAAGAACGCCGCTGACGATAAACTCCGCCAGAGTCTGCGCCGCTTTGCAGAGACCCATGCAGCCCCTGCCACCGTGGTGCTAGTGTCCTGTGAGTAGACGTGTCCCCCTACCATGTTTGCCTTCCCGATACTGATTCTGATTCCTGAACCTAGGTATCGGCCGATACCGAGTGTATATACCGACACAGCAACTAGCAATGTGACTACTAACAGAAGTTGTTCCTATGGACGGGTTCTCTTATGATGACAGCGATGCACTTACTGTTGAGAATTTTCTTTTCATTACTAGATCATTTACCGTCATAGTCTATAATTGTTATAATAAGACCTGTATATTCTTGTAGTTAAGCGTGGGCACCCGTGGTATTCCTACTTGGTAGCTCGTACGCACGTAGGTCAGCGGTAACGCGCTTCCCATTCCAACACTCCACCTCTGACCGCTTACGCACGCAGCATCACACCGTACTGTTTGATATCCTCGCGCTGTGTAGGACATGAGCTAGTCATGTGATTGTACAAGATCAGTGCATAAACCGTACTCGGCGATACCGGATACGGCCTTTTAGGCCGCGACGGAAGCAGTTCCGATACTGGTATCGGTTTGGGAACAACTCTGAGTTGTCCTCGGCTGTCCCCCCAGTACCCCGCGGGGTCGGTGATGGAAATGTCTTCTGTGTGTTGACCCCCCCCCCCCCTTCTTTCCTTCCTCCAGCGGACGTGAACTTTGCCAGCGAGCTGAGTGACCTGCGCCATCGCCATGGCTTCCAGGTCATCCTGGTGCACGGCACGCACACCTCGCCGGCCCTGCTGCAGCACGCCCACCGCCAGGTCCCCTTCCTGGAGATCACAGCCGACCTGCCACTGCGCGTGCCCCTCAAGTCCCAGGTGAGCCCCCCCCGCACCCCACCCCCCCGCACTCCACCCCCCCCGAACGCCCCACCAAGCGCTGCTGCTGCTGGGAAGGTTGAGGGGAAGTGGTGGTGGGAATTGTTTTGCCACCGTTCCAATCGTTTCTGTGTAAACCGTTTAGGGATGAAGAGTCATCCGAATGTATAGCAATTAGTCCAATTGCATTTGTAATAAACATACAATTAAAATAAAGAAATAAACATATAATAACCAGTCCCTCCAGAAAAACGCGATTATGCGATTGCATAATTCAACACATATTCAGCCAAAGTTCGCATATTCATGCATATGCCGCACTTTCACTGCATAAATTGCCGATTTCCTCGCAAAATATGCGGGGCGTGCATGATTTCATAATACCCGCATTTTCGTTAAAAAAGTCACATGTATCTGAGCAGAAAGTTGAAAAATGTTGTGTTTACTTCACACAAGAGCAGCCATTTCCCCCTGTTGCTATGGGAACGTTATGAAGTTCAATTTGTTCCCGCATTTTTTCGCACGTTCCTGCAATTTTTGCAAGTTCCCGCAATTTCTTAGCATAAAATTGCATAAATATGCTGCATATTTCATCACATTTTTTAAGAACTGTGCCGCATAATCAAGGATTTTGGGCCGCAACAATCACAAAAAAAATGCCACATTTTTCTGGAGGGACTGAATAACATACAATAATCGGAGGCCTCAGATATGAGTTTGGCCTGCGTCTCTAATGCAATGCGAGGTATTTGCAAAAGCAAGGACTTCGTATACAGTGGCAGGCAGGCGTCAGGATGCTGAGGACAGCTCCGCTCCCCAGTAAAACCATCGCATTGGTTAACCAGACGGTGGTCGACAATAGGTGGACCTCCTCAGGATGTCATGAAGGGACGGGGGTCATAGCGGGGACTCCTCAGTTGGAGCCCTTGATCCCCGGCCACCCCAAGAGGGTACGGGAAAAGTGTTTGTCAATTAACTCTGGCTAAAAACACAGATGCAAACATCAGATGACTGTATCCGTCCCTATTCAAATATACCTTCAAAATATAAATAAAAGGCACAATCAACAAGTAGCAGTTAGAGAAAGTGAAAGTATCAAAGAGGTAAGTTGAGAGGGCCGTGGGGCTGTTGTATCTCACTGGACTCTGGACTCGTACCGGGTGTGGTCCTGCAGAACGAAACGCTGACTCGAGGTCCGCTCTCACCCTGACGGGAAGTCCGTCCCCCTCATCTTTGCCTGTCCAACTATTTACAACTGTGCGTCACACATTGCTAATGTTCAAACAAAAACAAAACAAGAAAAACCCACAAACCCAACCCCCGCACGGGACGCTGTGTCTTCCTCCTTCCCCCCCCACCAGCCCAGTTTCAGCAACCTCTATGTGCACAACCTCCCCGTCGCCTGCGACAAGAGCCTGCGCGGCGCCGTCAAGCTGCGGCTGCGCCGGCTGTCGGACAACTGCGGCGGCAAGGTGCTGAGCGTGTCCCGGGGCACGGCGGTGCTGCGCTTCGGCAGCCTGGACGCCGCCGAGCGCGCCTGCAAGCGCATGGAGAACGAGGACGTGTTCGGCCACCTCATCCGTCCCTCCTTCTCCCCGGTGGCGGGCACCCGGGCCGGCGGCGGCGAGGCCCCGGGCCCCGTGCACCGGCCTGCGCCTCAGGCTCCGCCCCTGGCCGCCCCGCCCGCCGCCTACGCGCCCCCGGGGGCCCCGCCAGCCCCCCCCCCCCCCCCGCCCATGTCCTCCTCCTCCTTTCTGCCCCTGGAGCCCACCAGGTCGCCCTGGAGGCTGCGGCAGGGGGCCCGGCCCTGCCAGACGTCGGGGCCCCTGGCTGAGAGGCCCTACAGTCCCAGGAGGGGCTGTAGCGGGCCGCCCGGTGGTCCCGTGGCCCCATCCCCTCAGGTCAGCAGCCGTCCGGTGGGAGTGCCGGCTCCCACTGCCCTCTGTGCCGACCCGCCCGCTAACCCAGTGCTGTGCTTGTGTGAGCTGCTGTCGCTGTAGGGCCCTGGCTGTGCTAGCAAGCCTAGCATGTGGCTGTGCTAGCATGTGGCTGTGCTAGCATGTGGCTGTAGTGCCCTGGCTGTGCTAGCAAGCCTAGCATGTGGCTGTAGCGCCCTGGCTGTGCTAGCATGCATGTGGCTGCCTACTAAACATGAGTCGTCTTGTCTAATCCAGGCATGTGCATGGCATGTAGCGTCCGTCATTCCTTGGTTTGGTTCCTTGTGTGCGTTCGTTTTTTTGTACCCTCTCCTTCTCCTTCATTCCAATGCAAAATATTTTTTTTCCCTGCAGTCAAATGCCTTGTTTGTTTCTTCGTGTGATCCGTCTCTGCTCTGCCTTTCCTTAACATCTTCCTGCTTGCTTCTAACCAACCCGAGCTGACCCCCCCCCCCTCGATAGTCCGTCGTCTACCGCCACAACCCAAAGGACCGCTCACAGTCCCCCCCCCCCGTTGAATCTGTTCTCTGCTCCCCCCGGCCCGCTGCAGGAGCTGGGTGGTGTAGACGCCACACCCAACACGGTCTTCCAGCTGTTGGAGAACGCCTGCAGCCCCACCACCACCGCCTCCAGCAGCTCGCCCCCCCGGAGGGCTGCCGACCCCGCCCTGGGAAGACTGCCCAAGCCCGGGCTCATGGGAGAGTCCATGTTCAGGAGGAGGTATGGGTGGGGAACCACTAGGGCTGGGTACAGCCAGGGACCTCTCAATTCAATTCAGATTCTTTAGGTCTTGATTCCATCCGATTTTGATTTGCTCTCGATCCAATTGCTACGATATCGATTCAATAATACATGCAGATGACAAAAATACCTAAATATTATTTAGAATTAACCATTTTCTAAATGAATTAACCGTTTCATTATGCTTTAATGAGCAAAAAGGGAATACAACATTGTATAGTATTGGAATACAACATTGTATAGTTCCTGAGCTAAACTTGCAGCATAAAAGTAATAATCATAACATGGACAAATGTAAAAGGGCATGTACATTTAGGCATACTCGGTTCTAGAATACAATGAGTATGCTTCTTTTGCTTTATTTATTTTATTATTAATGGAAATAATCTATTTCCAAAAGAATCGGAATCTAAATTGAATCGGGAACAAATAAATTGGAATTGGAAACGCACTCATCTTGTAGAATATCTCCGGAGTGGAACCGTTCTGTTCTTGGTTCCGGCCCCGGCTCTGTGCAGCCCCCCGGACTTCTGGGCCCACGGTTAGCCAGTGGTGACCATCGTGTCTCTATGTCCCCCAGGGGAGACAGCTCCAGCCCTCGGCGGACCGTGGAGTCCCCTTCGAGACGAGGGGACCGGGGGTCCCCCGAGTTCCTGGTCAGCACACCCTCCGCCTTCAGCAAGCTGAGCCTCCACCGCAGCTTCAGCCCTCTGGGCGCCTCTCAGGGCTCCTGGTCCTCCAGGTGGGTCCACCGGCCTCCTCGTGATGCCCACTGTGACTGCACCATCCCATCAGACCCCCTCCAAACACCTCCTCAACTCTGACCCCCCCCCCACACACCCCTCTTACGCTCTTGTTGTATGTTGTACGTCCTGGTACTTAATATACGTAATTATTGTATGTTGTACATCATTGCACTTAAAAATAGTACTTGGCATTGTGTAGCGTCTTATCCTAGCTATCTGTGCTGTATACGGGGAATGGGTTAACCTAGTGATGGTTAGTACTTGGTTCTACGAACATCCTTACTGCACAGACAGAGATATAGTGTGTCTTCTCTTCCTGCTGACTAATGGTCTTATTGTAAGTCAAAGCGTCTGATAAGCGTCCTCAACGTGATGTCATTCTGAGTCACGATGGCAGCGCTCCAAGCGGTTCAGAGACCTAACCTGATCCCTCCCCCCCCTCTAGGAGCGCGTCCCCCTCCCTCTCTGGCCGCTCCTCCCCTCTCCTCCCAGGCCCCCGGAGCCCCGTTCCGGACGGCCCCGCTGAGTGCCTGCGGGACAGCCCCGAGGTCCAGGTCTCCAACCTCGACTACCGGATGTCCCGCAAGGAGCTGCAGCAGTCGCTGATACACTGCTTCTCCCGCTACGGCAAGGTAGATATGACCCCCCGGGACCCCCTCATACCAGGTAGATATGACCCCCCGGGACCACCCCATACCAGGTAGATATGACCCCCGGGACCCCCCCATACCAGGTAGATATGACCCCCGGGACCCCCCCATACCAGGTAGATATGACCCCCCGGGACCCCCCCATACCAGGTAGATATGACCCCCCCGGGACCCCCCATACCAGGTAGATATGACCCCCCGGGACCCCCCCATACCAGGTAGATATGACCCCCCGGGACCCCCCCATACCAGGTAGATATGACCCCCCGGGACCCCCCCATACCAGGTAGATATGACCCCCCGGGACCCCCCCATACCAGGTAGATATGACCCCCCGGGACCCCCCCATACCAGGTAGATATGACCCCCCGGGACCCCCCCATACCAGGTAGATATGACCCCCCCAGGACCCCCCCATACCAGGTAGATATGACCCCCCGGGACCCCCCCCATACCAGGTAGATATGACCCCCCATACCAGGTAGATATGATAACCCCCCAGGACCCCCCCATACCAGGTAGATATGACCCCCAGGGACCCCCCTCATACCAGGTAGATATGACCCCCTGGGACCCCCTCAGACCCCCTCATACCAGGTAGATATGACCCCCGGGACCCCCTCATACCAGGTAGATATGACCGCCAGGACCCCCCCCATACCAGGTGCTCATACACTCCCTGGGGGATTATATTTACCCAGAACATACCATTCCTCCTGGCACAAAGCACGGACAGCCATGCAAGGACATACCGAGCAGTGTTGTGCAAGTGTTGAGCCTCTACAGACTGAGGCTTCACTGATTGTTGTTGCTAGGGAGAACTTTTGAAATGCAATGTGCTAAACAATTAATTAAATATTACTCTACTCAATCTCTCCTAATTCTAGGAGAATTGACACCCGTTTTAAACTGCGAGGGTGCATTGCCGTTTACATTCTTCAATGTGTGTGTGTGTGTGTGTGTGTGTGTGTGTGTGTGTGTGTGTGTGTGTGTGTGTGTGTGTGTGTGTGTGTGTGTGTGTGTGTGTGTGTGTGTGTGTGTGTGTGTGTGTGTGTGTGTGTGTGTGTGTGTCAGGTGACCTGTGTGGAGCTCAGCCCCCACACTGACTACCAGCTGAAGGCAGCGGTGCAGATGGTGTACGTGCAGCAGGCCATCCTGGCCGTCAGCGCTCTGCAGCGCTACAAGATCGGAGGCAAGCGCATCCACGTGTGCCTGGCCACCGGGGGAAGCAGCAAGCCCCTCGCCGCCCTGGGGTACGTCACCGCCCGGCTTCCTGTCGGACCCCCGTCAAGGGACGGGTTCTGTGTATAACTCTTTGGTTTCTGGTTCAGCTTTTAATTTGGAAAACGATAAAAAGGATGACATGGAGTAATTGCAAATGATCATCCTAACGTTTTTTAAAAATGACGAAAAAAACGAGTAATCGTATCCGTGCCTTTGTTATCGTGCAGCTCTGAGATCGTCGGGATTCTCCACGACGCTCCCGCCAACTGCCTTCCTCTGTCCAAGTTCACGGAGCTCTACGAGAAAAGGTAACTGACCTGATGTTACACGCCACCCCTCTTGCGCACTCATTGTATGATTAAAAAACTACTACTTGGCTAGAATAAGATGCTATACAATGCTATCTTTGCTGTATACAGGGAATGAGTTAACTGTAATGGGAAAATTCTAGTTTCGCATTCCTTTTCTCTAACTGGCCTTTGTTGGAGTGCGCCTCTACCCGGACCTCCTTGGACCGGTCAAGAGCTCCAACTGAGAAGGCACCGCTACTAGAGCTGTCAGTTAAACGCGTTATTAACGGCGTTAACGCAAACCAATTTTAACGGCGTTAAAAAAATTATCGCGCGATTAACGCAATTGTTTTATTTATAAAAAAAAATAATAATATATATATTTTTTTTTCTTTGGCTCAAAACATAGAAGCAGTATCCTGATTGCTATGTTCAAATGACATTTGTTCAAAGCAGTCGTTTAATTGCACTATAGGCTCTTTTTTTGTATCGTCCTGTTTTGATCAGTTTATGCCAATGTTGTTATCAATAAAAAATCATTTGCACAAGGCAAGCCGATGCACTTCACCATGTTGATAAGATAATTAAAATGAGAAGAATTATGGGACAAAAAAATTAAGGGATATTTAGCATAGAAAAATAATTTGCGATTAATCGCGTTAGCTATGAGTTAACTATGACATTAATGCGATAAATCACGATTAAATATTTTAATCGCTTGACAGCTCTAACCGCTACGTCTCCCCACATTTCAATGATCAAATAATATTTACCTAAAGGACAGAGTTTCCTGTGTTCTCATCAAGTAGAAGAATGCATAAGGGGATCCATGCTGCTTATGTGACCGGTATACACCAGGCACAAAGGTTTATGTTGGATAACGCTAGGAACAGGTAGGGTGGCTTAACAGTGCAAGGAGTAGGAGACAGAGCTTAGATGCTGAAGACGAAACAACGTATGTATTTGTCCATAACCCATCATGACGTGTGTCATCTATTGTTGACTACCATCTGGTTAACCAATATTATAGTTTTATTGGGGAGCATTCCTGAAACCTGTCTGGAACTGTATAATAAATAAGCTTTTGCCAATCCCTTGGACTTCTCCTTGCGGAGCTCTGAGCTCTTAAGGTGCGTTCACACCAAATGCGAACGGGCGACACAACTCCATACAAAGTCAACGTAGAGACGCAAATCAAGGGTCAAACTGAGGCTCTGAATGGTGTCCGACAGTGGCGAAGTTAGACCTATTTTGGGTGGGCTCAAGCCCACCCAAAACTTGCCTTGGCCCACCCTATCGTTTCGTCCTCAAATCTAATATTCTACAGGGTTTTTTTACACAAGCAATGAGAGGATGGATGCTGTACACTAATGAACAGGCTCAAATGGGCTAGTGAAATCGAGCGCAACCTTCCTGCAGGAATCTCTAACCCCTGATTGGTGGGTGGGTGTCTCCTGTTTGACAAAACCAAAAATGCAGCACGAGCGCACCTAACATAGTTTTTGCTGTTTTGTCTGTCAAAGAGGCTAGCTAGTCTTTATCAGAAAATCCACGATTTCCAGCTGTGTTATAACATGACCTGGTAATAATAATAATAATCATTTTAAAACCTTGACATAATCTGTCGGATGTCTATTAAATGACAGCTGACCACAAGGCGATTTCATCTATGCCTCTTCTTGAATTGCTTCATGTTTTAGTCGGCAGAGCCTTGTCTTAATTATTTAAATAAGTTACTTATTTTATTTTGAATAAACATAATACCAAGGGTCAGAAGTTTTACAAGAATTTTGATCTTACAAAGTCATGACAGAGGGACTTGGTGTCTTTATTCATGCTTGAGAGATGAACATATATCTTTTTTTTTTAAAGTGAAAAAGCTGATGAAGCTGACAAGTGACCAAGGTTTACTGTTTACAAATATTTTTAATTAAATGCGAACCCCAGTGAATCATTGTATCTCTGTTATGAGATTCACACAGACTTGGCAGTCTTGTTTAAATGTTACAAATTGAGTTAATAAACTGAACTTGGAAATAGTTTTAAGTTGTTCCAGATGTTATCTCCGCTAATTTTATTAATCTAAATAAATAAATATGAGCAGGGTCTCAATAGTAGGCTATTTCAATTCAGGGAGGGTGTGAAGAAATGTCTGTCTCCTAGGGGGGGAATGACAGAAAATAATTGAGAACCACTGGTCTAGAACATGTTGTACTTGTTGATTATCTCACATTGTCATGGCAATGAAAACGCCCTCAGCTGATTAAATAATGCCGGCGGTTTTTTTTAAACTGAAAATTAGCACCCCTTTTTTTTTGCATCAGAAAAACAAGATTCTTTGGCATCAGAAGTTTTATAAAAATGTATGGGTCCCTGAAAGTGAGACAACATAGTTTAGTGCTCCCGAAATAGTGGTCGGTTTCTCGTAGTATCCGGCTAGTACATGTTGTACTTGTGGATTTTTTTGCATCGCAAGTTTTATAAAACTATGTTGATACAATTTCTAAAATTGTATGGGTCCATGAAAGTGAGGCGACATAATTTAGTGCTCCCGAAATAGTGGTCTGTTTCTCATATTATTATTCTAGTACATGTTGTACCAATGTGTTTCAGTAACCTATTCAGGAAAATATGGTCATTTTTGAGTGAAACTTACACAAAGGAAATGTAATATACCTCAAATTTGTTCTTACAGTTCACATCCATTTATTATTCCTTCATCCAAACAGTCTTTTTTCCTTTCATCCCTTTAGTGGTTCAGAACTGCATTATTTAGCTGACATTGCCAGTTATTGGCTTAGACATACAACAGCATAGTAACTAAGAAAATAAAGGTTGTGGAAAAAAAAAATCTTGGACAGGAATTTTTATATACTTCATATACCCCTGTGACTTCCTGGGGTTGAGCCCCCCCAAAAGTCAGAACCTAGAATCGCCCCTGGTGTCCGAACACATCTTCACCACGCCTCTCTCCTGCGGGGCAGGTTCTCCCGTAGGCTGGCGGTGGGGGACCTCTACCGGCTGCCGGAGGTGGTGGCGGTGCGGGACCAGGGCGGGGCCCGGCTGGTGTGCCTCGTGGCGGGGGGCCAGGCCCGGCAGAGCCCCCTGGGGTCCTCCCAGTCCCAGGAGGCGTCCTCCTCGGCCTGCAGCAGCCCCGTGGTCTTTGAGGAGCTGGAGTACCACGAGCCCGTCTGCAAGCAGCACTCCACACTGCACAACTTCAGGTGGGTGGGCGGTAGGGGTGGGTGATTCATCGAATTTGATCGCGATTTTGATTTTAGGGTCAAACTATCACAAAATTAACATAATCGAGATTTCAATTTTTTTATTTTTTTATTTTTTAATTATGTTTTATAGAAAGGGCAGAACAGCTGGATACATATCAGTATATTATTTTCGATTGGACATTTTTTCTTTTTGACCATTTTGTGTACATATTTAAGGTGAAATTTCAAAGTTCTCAGTTACAAAGTTATTTTTGGGAGAGACATGCTGAATAAATATGTTCAACAAAAATGTTTTCAGACTCAAAAATAATCGTTTGAATAATCGTGATTTCAATATTGACCAAAATAATCGGGATCATGATTTTTCCCATAATCGAGCAGCCCTAGTGGGCGGGTGAGACAGTGGGTGGGCGGGTGAGGGATCGGGTGGGTGGGCGGGTGAGACAGTAGGGCAACAGTAGCTCAGGAGCTAGAGCTGGTTGACTTGTATCCGGGAGGTTGTTGTTGGTGTGGCCCCCGGCTCCTCCTAGCTGAGTATCGAGGTGTCTCTGAGAAAGGACCTCACCCTGACTGCTGCTGACGAGCTGGCTGTCGCCCTGCGCGGGTGACTCAGCCGTCGGTGGGTGAATGTGTGCATGAACGGGCGAATGTGAGGCGATATTGTAAAATGCGTTGAGTGGCCACTGGTTGGGAAAGTGTTGGATAAATGCAGTTCATTTACCGTATGAACTCATTCGTCCAATTTCCCTCCCCTGGTTTGTATTCTGAAACGTATGAACAAAAACCCTGCTGTGTGCGAGCTGGTGTTCAAAGCCCACCTTGTGTATTTATCCGTCACGCAGTGAGGCGGACTTCGACCCGGACTCGTATCAGATCCCCTTCGTGGCGATGTCCCTGAGCGCCATGGCCCCCCAGGTCCACGGCCTGCTGCAGTCCCACGACGGCACCCTCCCCCTCCTCAGGTACACCCCCGCGCTGGGGCCCGTCACTGTTCAGTCATCAGGAGGGCTTTAAGGGAGGGGCGATGAGGAGGAGGACGTAGGGTCATCAGGAGGGCTTTAAGGGAGGGGTGATGAGGAGGAGGAGGACGTAGGGTCATCAGGAGGGCTTTAAGGGAGGGGCGATGAGGAGGAGGACGTAGGGTCATCAGGAGGGCTTTAAGGGAGGGGAGATGAGGAGGAGGACGTAGGGTCATCAGGAGGGCTTTAAGGGAGGGGAGATGAGGAGGAGGACGTAGGGTCATCAGGAGGGCTTTAAGGGAGGGGAGATGAGGAGGAGGACGTAGGGTCATCAGGAGGACTTTAAGGGAGGGGAGATGAGGAGGAGGACGTAGGGTCATCAGGAGGACTTTAAGGGAGGGGAGATGAGGAGGAGGACGTAGGGTCATCAGGAGGGCTTTAAGGGAGGGGCGATGAGGAGGTGGAGGAGGACGTAGGGTCATCAGGAGGGCTTTAAGGGAGGGGAGATGAGGAGGAGGACGTAGGGTCATCAGGAGGGCTTTAAGGGAGGGGAGATGAGGAGGAGGACGTAGGGTCATCAGGAGGGGAGATGAGGAGGAGGACGTAGGGTCATCAGGAGGGCTTTAAGGGAGGGGCGATGAGGAGGAGGACGTAGGGTCATCAGGAGGGCTTTAAGGGAGGGGCGATGAGGAGGAGGACGTAGGGTCATCAGGAGGGCTTTAAGGGAGGGGCGATGAGGAGGAGGACGTAGGGTCATCAGGAGGGCTTTAAGGGAGGGGCGATGAGGAGGAGGACGTAGGGTCATCAGGAGGGCTTTAAGGGAGGGGCGAGGAGGAGGACGTAGGGTCATCAGGAGGGCTTTAAGGGAGGGAGGAGGAGGACGTAGGGTCATCAGGAGGGCTTTAAGGGAGGGGCGATGAGGAGGAGGACGTAGGGTCATCAGGAGGGCTTTAAGGGAGGGGAGATGAGGAGGAGGACGTAGGGTCATTAGGAGGGCTTTAAGGGAGGGGAGATGAGGAGAAGGACGTAGGGTCATCAGGAGGGCTTTAAGGGAGGGGAGATGAGGAGGAGGACGTAGGGTCATCAGGAGGGCTTTAAGGGAGGGGAGATGAGGAGGAGGACGTAGGGTCATCAGGAGGGCTTTAAGGGAGGGGCGATGAGGAGGAGGACGTAGGGTCATCAGGAGGGCTTCAAGGGAGGGGCGATGAGGAGGAGGACGTAGGGTCATCAGGAGGGCTTTAAGGGAGGGGAGATGAGGAGGAGGACGTAGGGTCATCAGGAGGGCTTTAAGGGAGGGGCAATGAGGAGGAGGACGTAGGGTCATCAGGAGGGCTTTAAGGGAGGGGCGATGAGGAGGAGGACGTAGGGTCATCAGGAGGGCTTTAAGGGAGGGGCGATGAGGAGGACGTAGGGTCATCAGGAGGGCTTTAAGGGAGGGAGGAGGAGGACGTAGGGTCATCAGGAGGGCTTTAAGGGAGGGGCGATGAGGAGGAGGACGTAGGGTCATCAGGAGGGCTTTAAGGGAGGGGAGATGAGGAGGAGGACGTAGGGTCATCAGGAGGGCTTTAAGGGAGGGGCGAGGAGGAGGAGGAGGAGGAGGACGTAGGGTCATCAGGAGGGCTTTAAGGGAGGGGAGATGAGGAGGAGGACGTAGGGTCATCAGGAGGGCTTTAAGGGAGGGGAGTTGAGGAGGAGGTAGGGTCATCAGGAGGGCTTTAAGGGAGGGGCGATGAGGAGGAGGAGGTAGGGTCATCAGGAGGGCTTTAAGGGAGGGGCGATGAGGAGGAGGACGTAGGGTCATCAGGAGGGCTTTAAGGGAGGGGAGATGAGGAGGACGTAGGGTCATCAGGAGGGCTTTAAGGGAGGGGAGATGAGGAGGAGGACGTAGGGTCATCAGGAGGGCTTTAAGGGAGGGGCGATGAGGAGGAGGACGTAGGGTCATCAGGAGGGCTTTAAGGGAGGGGCGATGAGGAGGAGGACGTAGGGTCATCAGGAGGGCTTTAAGGGAGGGGCGATGAGGAGGAGGACGTAGGGTCATCAGGAGGGCTTTAAGGGAGGGGCGATGAGGAGGAGGACGTAGGGTCATCAGGAGGGCTTTAAGGGAGGGGCGATGAGGAGGAGGACGTAGGGTCATCAGGAGGGCTTTAAGGGAGGGGCGATGAGGAGGAAGACGTAGGGTCATCAGGAGGGCTTTAAGGGAGGGGAGATGAGGAGGAGGAGGACGTAGGGTCATCAGGAGGGCTTTAAGGGAGGGGCGATGAGGAGGAGGACGTAGGGTCATCAGGAGGGCTTTAAGGGAGGGGCGATGAGGAGGAGGACGTAGGGTCATCAGGAGGGCTTTAAGGGAGGGGAGATGAGGAGGACGTAGGGTCATCAGGAGGGCTTTAAGGGAGGGGCGATGAGGAGGACGTAGGGTCATCAGGAGGGCTTTAAGGGAGGGAGGAGGAGGACGTAGGGTCATCAGGAGGGCTTTAAGGGAGGGGCGATGAGGAGGAGGACGTAGGGTCATCAGGAGGGCTTTAAGGGAGGGGCGATGAGGAGGAGGACGTAGGGTCATCAGGAGGGCTTTAAGGGAGGGGCGATGAGGAGGAGGACGTAGGGTCATCAGGAGGGCTTTAAGGGAGGGGAGATGAGGAGGAGGACGTAGGGTCATCAGGAGGGCTTTAAGGGAGGGGCGATGAGGAGGAGGACGTAGGGTGGCTTGCTGAAGGAAGCCTGCAGGAAAACCGTTGTAATTTGTGGTTCTAACCTACAACCTTTTATCCAGAATTCATATAGAATTCTAATCATCCTACTGCTATTACCTATTACTAATCATTCTTAGTGCTTGGCGCTTGGTTCTATGAACATGCTAACTGTACAGATAGAGATATATTGTTGTTTCTCCTTCTTCTGACAAATGGACTTATTTTACTAAAACGCTAAATGCGTCTGCTAAATGGCCCTCAATGTAAATGTACTACTGTCCCTGACATTAATTATGCAGTAGTTCTTACACTTTTTGGTTTCATTTTGGGGCAGATGAAAAGACCACTGGATTCTTACTGTGCGTTTGTGTGTGTGTGACTCAGTTTCCCAGAATGCTATGCGGCAGAGTTCGGCCCGTTGCAGCTGGGCGATGAGACACAGGAGGGCGCTGTCTCTCTGGAGCACCTCATAACCTGCCTCCCCAGCATCACCGTGGTTACGGCCCAGAACGGCTTCAAGGTCATCAAGTGGATCCACAACAAGCCACCCGCCCCCAACTCTGGTAGCTCACGACAACAACGACCGTAATCCTATCTCTGACCCTGACTTTAGTTCACAGGTTTGGTGAACAAGACTTCTGCTGATCATTTCGCACTACATTTGTCTTGCATTAGGGGTTTTGAATTTAATGATGTCGTTAGATAACACTGTGCTCCAAAATACCCTTTATTTGATTTTTGGAAAACAGATTTTGCGCACCTAAAATGTTTGAGAAAGAAGCATATTTAAGGTCACTTATTTGTACTAGGGGTGGTTAAGTTCAGAGTCTTAAGGAAAACATGCAAATGTGTCTCCATGACAACGATGCAAGTTGTGTTGAGCTCATGTAAAGTACAGACTGTTCCTAGTTCCCGAGGACAGGGTGGGGTCACACTCTGTGTTTAAGTTCCTCAAATGAGTGTCCACGTTTACCTCCCACCCAGTGGGGTGATCTTTGAGTCTTTACTGAACTATGGTTAGTTTATAGCCTCGGGTTAACCTTAACCACACCCCCCCATCGCCCTCCGTCCCCAGAGCCGTGGGTCCAGCGGTCCAAGAGCCCGGTGGGGAACCCCCAGCTGATCCAGTTCAGCCGGGAGGTGATCGACCTGCTGAAGAGCCAGCCCGCCTGCCTGCTGCCCATCCACAAGTTCATCCCCTCCTACCACCACCACTTCGCCAAGCAGTGCCGCGTCTCTGACTACGGGTACCCCAAGCTGCTGGAGCTGCTGGAGGCCGTCCCCCACGTCCTGCAGGTACGCACACACATACACACACAAACACTCAACGCACGCAAGCACGTGCCCACACACACACACACTCATAAAAGTACAGACACACACCCCAAAGTACACACTCGCATGCACGCACGCACACACCCCAAAGCACACATTCACACGCACGCACACACCCCAAAGTACACGCGCACACACACACCCCCAAGCGTGCACTCACTCACACGCACTCACTCCGCCATCACGCCTTTATTCGCTCTTGACACAACCTTGGCTGTAGTAAGCAGTTATTTATTGAACTCATAACTTAATCGTGTAATAAATAACTGAACATCAGAGTTTGGCTTGCCTGTTTTTCCTTTCCGGATCCTTCTACCATTCCGTGTTAATCAGTGTATGGGGCAGAATATTCCGTCCAGTCTTATTCCCTAATAACTAAGGCTTGAGTAATGCTGTCATGCATAAATCATATTGTTTTACAGAACTCTGATCTGTAACCCGGTGTCCTGTGCTACTTTCTCACCGGCTATGACCTGTAATGTGTATATATTAGGGCCGTCTTTTTTTTTTATCGCGCGATTAACTAAATGTATATATATTTATTTTTTTTGGCTCAAAACAGAAGCAGTAGCCTGACTGCTATGTTCAAGGCAGTATGTTTGTATGTTCATCGTTTAATTGCACTATAGGCTTTTTTTTGTATCGTCTTGTTTTGATCAGTATATACCAATGTTGTTATCAATAAAAAACATTTGCACAAGGCAAGCCGATGCACTTCAACATGTTGATAAGAGCATTAAAATGAGAACAATTAATGGGACAAAGAAATCAAGGGATATTTAGCATAGAAAAAACATTTGCGATTAATCGTGAGTCAACTATGGCATTAATGCGATTAAATATTGTAATCGCTTGACAGCACTAGTATATATGTAATATTAGTCTGACGGTGTCGTGTTGGTGCTCCTCAGATCCTGGGCATGGGCGCCAAGCGTCTGCTGACCCTGACGCACCGCGCCCAGGTGAAGCGCTTCACCCAGGACCTGCTCAAGCTGCTCAAGTTCCAGGCCAGCAAGCAGGTGGCCATCAAGGACTTCATGCAGGCCTACCACTGGTCAGTGCTCTGTTCTGCAGCCAGACTCCAACTGAGCTCCAACCCGTCTCCATGAAGGATAGTTCACTTAAAATAGAAAGATGCACTTAAAAATAGTACTTGGCATCTTACCCTAGCTGTCTCTGTTGTATACGGGGAACGGGTTAACCTAGCGATGTTAGCGCTTGGCACCGGGTTCTATGAACATCCTTACTGTTACCATAAAAGTGTGCACATGGACGGGCTTTGTTTGACAACCTTGGAGTCTTCCAGCGAGACGATAAAAACTATGGTCTTGCTTGTTCAGCACATTAGCTGCATTACTTTTCTATTGACTTTATTGCCGCATCCAGAGATTGAGACCTGTGTGTTTGGGTGAAGTCGCCTACGTACCGCTGTAGTCAGCCTTCTGGACGTTGCTTCAATTATTAATCTTGGTTACACGATTTATTAATTTGGTGACATCTGTATGGTTTTATTGCTGGTTGGTTGGTTGACTGTACACGTGTTTCTCACCCCCCCCCCCCCCCCTCCCTTCAGGTGTTTCTCCAGAGACTGGCGGGTCATGGACTACGGTGTCTGTGAACTCATGGACCTCCTGAACGAGATGCCCGAGACCACCGTCACCCTCACGCGCCAAGACACCCACCTGGTCATCTCCGTCCCCAAGAGAGGTCCGCACACACGCACGGATAACGCCTCAGGGAAAGGGCTGCTTTTAGTTCAACCTGTTCAATCTGCAGCTCGGTTGGGTAATGTCTGGACCTGCAGTTCCAGCTCGTCTTCTTAACAGGACACTGATGGTCCGTGTTTTCATAGTCTCCTCCTTCTCTGGGGGGGGTTACTCCATATTGTAACTAGAGATTATAATTAGAGCGTTTAGCTAATGCTTTATCCAAAGCGACTCATCGGTTAATACACACATTGACACACCGACGGCAGAGTCAACCACGCAAGGCGACAGCCAGCTCGTCAGGAGCAGTTGGGGTGAGGTGTCTTGCTCAGGGACACCTCAACACTCAGCTAGGAGGAGCTGGGGATCGAACTAGCAGTGCATGCTTGTAGAGATGTTCCAATATTCCGAATAATGTTTCCTTACCGATTCCTGAACTTGAGAATCGGCCGATACCGAGTAAATACCGATAGATCATTCAGCCTTGTAACTCATCACTTGTTCTTATTGAAGGGTTCTCTTGCCATGACAGCAATGTAAAGTCGGTTCACTTACTGTCGACAATTTACATTTTCAGAACTAGGTCATTTACACTCATAATCATAATAATAATTAGGAATAATTTGGAATCTAGTAGTTAAGCGTGAGCATCCATGTTTTTCCGACTTGTTTGCTCGAACGCTCTTAGGTCGGAGAAGACGTGTTTCCCATCCGACTTCCCACCTTAACGAAGTCAGCATAACACCGTAGTGTTTGATGTTCTCTGCCCGTGTAGTAAACTCGCGTTATGGTATCAGATCGGGGCACAGACTTGCGTACTCGCTGATACCCGATACTGCATTTCAGGCAGTATCGGGGTAATTCCTGATGGCGGTATCAATATGGGAACGTCTCTAACCGTGCCCTCTGGCCCCCAGAGCGCACCCCGGAGGAGATGGAGCGCACCAAGCAGTTTGGGAAGGAGGTGGTGGACCTGCTGCGGCACCAGCCCCACTGCCGCATGGCCTTCAGCAAGTTCATCCCCACCTACCACCACCACTTCGGGCGCCAGTGCAAGCTGACCTGCTACGGGTTCACCAAGCTGCTGGACCTGTTTGACGCCATCCCCGAGGTGCTGACGGTGAGTGGATGGCCTCGCAGCTCCCCCCCCCCCCCCCCCCCCTCTGGGACGTCATCACAAGTACAAAGAGTGTCGTGTTGTATGGTGGCGTGTATGGAGGTTTTAATCAGGTGTTTATATCGTGTTGAAGGGATTTAATGTGTTGTTTTCATTGTTGTTCTTGTAATTAGATATTTGAATAACGAGTGCCTAATGTTCTGGGTATTGAAACGGGGTCCGGTTAGTGTAGGGGTTTGGGGATTGAACTCGGAACCCTTGCGCCTCGTTCACACTACATGCGTCCGTCGACGGATGTGGGCTTTCTGACGTATCCACGTGTTCTTCCGGGTTGTAATACAAGGGGCGATTTCATCGGATAGTGTCCTTGCGTGTATTTGCATAACGCACTTTAATTGGCCGATGGATCCGTCGCTGCCTGGACGCTGGGATGTCCTGTAGACGCAGACATCCAAGAATGAGGAATGAGTCTGAATTCACGTACAATTTGAGTTAAAAGCGTCTGCTGCCAAATTGTACCAAACAGATACCTTGCTGCAGTAAGAACCTGCACTGCCTTCTCATGCTGAGTGGTCCCGTGAAGTGTGCCTCCCTGCCTGACCCTCCTCCTAACCTCTGTCCCCCCCCCCCCAGGTGCTGGAGTGCGGGGAGGAGAAGGGGCTCTCCCTGACGGAGGTGGAGCGTGTGAAGGCGCTGGCGGCCCAGCTGGTGAAGCTGCTGCGCTCCCAGAGGAACTGCTCTCTGCCCGTCAGCCTGCTGCTGGCCGAGTACGGCCGCACCTTCGGCTACGGCCTGCGGCTGCAGGACTACGACGCCGCCTCCCTGCCCGCCCTGCTGGCCAAGCTCTGCCACGTCGTCAAGGTAACGGGAGCCGCGCCGCACCGCGCGGTCGGGAATACGAGGAGGGAGCCGGGATGAGTCGGGAGGCCTTGTTGGCAGCGTGGTGGCAGATGTTGTGGATATATGAACAGCCCGCCCTGCCCTTGCCGCGTCAGTGCATTAATAATCAAATGATAATCAAATCGGAGCGTTCAAAGAAGTGATTTTGCATTGCAAACATCCTTCACTGATTGGTCTATCATTCCCACTGGCTACCAGGAAGTCGGTATTATGGACTCTTCCTCAAAGCCTTGTGCCGCCCAAGCATGTCTCCATACAAAGCAATAAATAAATGGCTTATGATTAAACATTTTTCATCATTATGCATAAGGATATGTGTACGGGATTGTTTCAAAATTGTTCAGGCTATTCAGGAAGTTGCTAACTGTGTGTGTGTGTGTGTGTGTGTGTGTGTGTGTGTGTGTGTGTGTGTGTGTGTGTGTGTGTGTGTGTGTGTGTGTGTGTGTGTGTGTGTGTGTGTGTGTGTGTGTGTGTGTGTGTGTGTGTGCGTTCTCTGGGTGTGGTCTCTCTGTCTGTGTGTGTGTGTGTGTGTGTGTGTGTGTCTCTCTCTGTCTCACTCTGACTCTGTCTCTGTCTCTGTGTGTGTGTGTCCCCCCAGGTGGTGGACGGGGCTGATGGGCAGCGCGAGGTGCAGCTGATCAACAGGAAGTCGCTCCGCCTGCTGACCTGCCAGCTGCTGATGCTGCTGATGTCCGAGGAGCAGCAGGAGGCCGGCGTCAGCGTGGAGGAGCTCAGCGAGCGCTACCTGGCCGCCCACGCCCTCACCCTCAACCCCTGTGAATACGGCTTCCTGTCCCTCAGCGAGCTGCTCAAGAGCCTGCCCTACCTGGTGGAGGTGAGGGGGGGGGGGGGCTGCCCTACCTGGGGGGGGGGGGGGGCTGTCCTACCTGGTGGAGGTGAGGGGGGGGGGGAGGGGCCTGTCCTACCTGGTGGAGGTGAGGGGGGGAGGGCGGGAGAGAGACCGTCCCTTAAGGACTGATCATCAGATGAGATGCAGCTTTATTAACCTCCTGTGTTACAGCAGCAGAGGAAGACTAATACAATAACAACACAGTAGTGCTGAGGAATACAAAGAGATGCTAAAGTAAAGGCTGAAGTATGGACTAAGAGTATAAATTATAAAGTGGTATCATCATCAGACGGACGGGGGTATACGATCAGCGTGGAAACAGGGTGGGGGGGGAGGAGACTGCAATGCAATGCAATGCAATGCCCTGGCTAATCGCTTTGCTTTAGAGTAGAGAGGATAATAGTGTTGAGGTAACGTGAGATGTTCATTGTTGGCCTCACCCTAGGGTTGTAGATTGTTGTAGGCTGTTTGTGGAGCGTTCTGTTTGAGTATCAGGTTCTGAGACCGTGTTCAACTTGACTTCATAGTTTTGAGCTTAAACAAACGTTAGGATCGGATCCGGTCTTATTGTTAAGATCGCATTATTCATTTATTTATCCATTGGTTCTACAGACAAACTCCTTGTTTAAAGGCCTAATTTAAAAGAAGTACCTCTTCTTAAAGGTCACCATTTATACCACCATTCGTGAGTTTGATTTGCCGTTACTAGTTGTTTTGAAAATGTGCCTCTTCTGACATCACAAGTGGGCGTGTCCACCTGGATGTGTGCTGGATAGACCAGTCCACCAGTCTACCCAGTGGACCGTAGCAAACGTTGCTCATCTACCCATTATACATCTAGGTGGACACGCCCACTTGTGATGTCAGAAGAGGCCGATTTTCAAAGCGGCTTGTCACTCTCCCACCTGGTGCTGTAATACGTCACCTTTTAAGATCCCATTAGCATTCATTTATCCGTCCGTTTTTTTGTTCTAGTGACGCTCTCATTTAAAGGCCTTGTGTAAAATAAGTACTTCTCCTCAAACCATGGCTCCCAGTAGGGCTGGGTATTGCCAGGTACCTCACAGTTCAATTAAATTAGATTCTTTAGGTCTTGATTCGATTTAGATTTGATATTGATCCAATTGCTTCGATATCGATTCAATAATACATGCAGATGACAGAAATATGAATTAACCATTTCATTGTGCTTTTTTTGTATAGTTTTGTCCCTGAGCTAAACTTGCAGCATAAAAGTAATAATCATAACATGGACAAATGTAAAAGGGCATGTACATTTAGGCATACTCACTTATAGATTACAATGACCGAGTATGCTTCTTTTTTTGGGGGGAGGGAATAATCGATTTCCAACTTATTCTGAATCTAAATTGAATCGGGAACGTATAAATTGCCGTGCATTGAGTCTGACCTTTGACCCCGCCCCCCTCAGCTGTACCGGGAGGACGGCGTTCCGGACGGCGTTCCGGACGGCGCCCCGGCCGCCGGCGGGGGCGCCCCCCGCGGGGAGGACTGGGTGCGGCTGACCCGCCTGTACCAGTTTGCGCGCGGCGTGCGCGGGCTGCTCCACACCTACCACTACAACCAGATCTTCCTCACCGAGTTCTCCTCGGCCTACTGCAAGTTCACGGGGCGCGCCCTGCTGCCGCGCGCCTACGGGTACGCCAGCGTGGACGACCTGCTGGGCGCCGTCCCCCAGGTGGGTCCGCGCTCCCTCATGCCACTACAGACGTTCCCATAGCTTTATTATTCCTGAACCGGAGCATCGGCCGATACCGAGTGTACGAGATGCTGCCCCTAGCGTTGGGACTACTGACAGCCCTTGTTCTTGTTCTTGTGGTTGGTTTTTTTCAGAACTAGATAATTTACATTTATGAGGCCTAAAATTACAATTTGTTCGGTTCCGGTTACCGACCGACCCTGCAAATTTATGTGCGACCCAAATTATTTTATGAACTTTAAAAAAATAAATAAAGAAAAAATAAATAAATTTTGATGCAAACTATAATTACGTTTTTGTACAGCTCCTCTTCATTCTGTACAAGGATGAGCGAATTTTCTCGTTTTTAAATGAAAACAACCTACCTATCATTGGCTGCGGCTGGAAAAAAATAAAATAAAAAATAAAAAACCCTACCTCAACTGACAACCAACAGGAACCAAACTTTATTTTTTTTTAGGCCTGATCTATAATTATAATACATTCGTAGTCTTCTAGTTAAGCGTGTCCATCCATGTTTTTCCGACTTGGTTGCTCGAACGCACTTAGATCGGAGATGACTCAGATGGTGTCGGAGATGACTCCGATGGTATCTGATCGGCGCATAGACTTGCGTACCTGCCCAAACCGATACTGCATTTTAGGCAGTAATCGAGAAATTATCGATGCGACTATCGGTAGAGGAAATACTACTACTATAAAGATGTTTAGGTTTGACATGCTGCTCCTTAATACTGCTGTGGAGAAGAGAAGTATCTTATCCTAGCCTTCTCTGTTGTGTACGGGGAATGGGTTAACCTAGTGATGGTTAGTGCTTGGCACTTGGTTCTATGAACATCCTCACTTTACTGACAGATATATTGTTGTTTCTCATTCTTCTGACAAATGTACTTATTGTAAGTCGCTTAACTGTCTGCTGAATGCCGTAAATGTAAGATGTTTCAGTTTGACATGTGCTTTAAAGTTTAAAACGTGTTATTTTGTCTAGTTGGAGTCTAATTAGAAGGTCAGATGGGTTCATTGGCTCCTTTCCGCAGTGGAGTCTAAGGAATCCTCTTGATTTAGCACCTAGAACCCGGCCTTTCATTTCTTGCTGGTTTCTCTTTTTCTGGGCAATCAACCGGCGAGTTGACACCCACGCACCCCGTGGGCGTGTTCAAATGATTAATGACTTAAAAGACATGCTTGGATGGGCGGGAGAGATCACAGAGGGGGGAGGGAGGGAAGGAGGTTATGGGGTGCCGAGCGGTCTATTTTCAACCTTTACAAACTTTGAAAATAGGCTGGCTTGTAAAAACTGGTCTTGCATATCAAAGCCTTAAAGTGTCTGATTTATCGGAGAAGTTGGTGTTTGTTGCTGCTTGACCTTTGACCCTTTGTCGTCTTGTCCCCGCCAGGTGGTCTGGATCAAAGGTCACGGCCACAAGAGGATTATCGTTCTGAAGAACGATATGAAAGGTATGGAGGACCTGAATCAGCCGCTACAATAGGCTACTGGCTGCCCGCGCTGTGGCTCATGTGTCTTCATGGAGGGTTTCTAGTGGTGGTGGATGTTCTTAAAGCAGGTCATGATGTTGTTGTTGTGGTGTGTGTGTGTGTGTGTGTGCAGCGAGGCCCAGCTCTGCGGCCTCAGACCCCTCCCAGCCTGAAGGGGGCGCTGACAGCCAGAGCAGCAGCCCCACCAGCCTGGCCGACTCCGGGACCGGCTCCCCAGGTATCCTCTCTCCTCCTTCTGCCCCTGACCGAATGCCCTGGGAGGCTCCACGTACAACGCTACAATAGAGCTTCACCTTACAGGGGTTTACGTTTTAGAAGGGGTTTTAAATCGGGGTTGTCTAAATGCCTGCTGTCAAGTTTGATGGGGATTAATAACCTGGGGACGGTTTGATGTTTCCTCTCCATACGATCCTGCACTGTTGACTTAACAGCTTGCATATAAACTTCCTTTATATGTAGCATCTTTTTTTAAAACGTGCAAAGTAATTTGACGGTTTAAAAACAGTATTGGAAAACGAAATGCATTTAACAAGGAAATGTAGCCCCTCACAAAGACGGGGGGGAGAGGGGAATGACATGCCCATTGGGAGCTAATCCTAGTGTGGTTGGTTGGGTGGGCAAAGCTTAGCTCAGGAGGTACAGCGGGTCGGCTGGTACCAGGAAGGTTCCTAGTTCGATTCCCTGGCTCCTCCTAGCTTAGAGTAGATTGTCAAAGTGTCCCTGAGCGAGATACCTCACCCTCACTGCTCGCTGTCGCCCTGCGCGGTCAATTCCGCCGTCGGGGTGTGAATGTGTGTGTGAACCTTTTGTAAGTCGCTTCGGATCAAAGCGTCAACTAAAAGTGTGTGTGTGTGTGTGTGTGTGTGTGTGTGTGTGTGTGTGTGTGTGTGTGTGTGTGTGTGTGTGTGTGTGTGTGTGTGTGTGTGTGTGTGTGTGTGTGTGTGTGTGTGTGTGTGTGTGTGTGTGTGTGTCAGGCGGGGACGACGACGTGGTGGTGGAGTCGGAGCTCCTCTACCTCAGCTCCCCGCTGGACCTGCTGTGTGGCCCGGCGCCGTCCTGCCTGCCCTCGCCCCAGCTCCACCCCCGCCCCGCCGGGCTCCTCCCCCACGCAGACCTCATCCACTTTGAGAGGTCTCCTCCTCCGGCCCACGGCACAGGTCAGCACCCCCACCCTCCTCCTGGTTTGGGGTTCTGTTAGATTGAGGAACAGAACTCCAACTTGAGTTTTAGAGACGGAACTCAAACTCCGGTTTGATTTCCACTTCATTTTCTCAGCCTTGATTTTCTTTCGGATTGCTTGACTTAAAATAATAAAGTACAAGTAATTGGATATTAATTGTGATGCACCCAATATCGACGATGCCTCAAATACAACAAAGACGCAACCAAAAGGATAAAGCGCTACAAAGCGGTTAAGTCTTACTTTAGACGGTGGATAACATAGCGTACCATTCCTCAGCAGTAACGTCTGCTCCTGCCCCGGTTCACTCAGTGTTGCCTCCTCGCCATCTGTTCCTCTAGAGCGCCGCCAGCCCGCCGAGGAGGCCCCGCCCCCTGCGGAGGAGGCCACGCCCCCCTCAGAGGGGGAGGGCTCCGCCCCGGACCAGCAGCCCGCCAACCCGCCCCGCCCCCCCGCCGTGAGGTCCGCGGAGAGTCCGAGCAGACGGGCCTCCCGCGGCAAGATCCGGCTGGCGGCCAACTTCTCATTCCAGGCGTGACCCGCGAAGCCACGCCCCCAGCACCCCCTCCCTAACTCCCCCCCCCCCCACACACCCACACTGTTGGTTCCCATCCTTTAGGTTAATTTATCTCTTGAGATAAGACCAGTGTTTACACATAACGTTCCCCCCCCCAACTAACACACTCGTACAGGGTATTTTGCCCCCCCCCCCCCCCCCCCTTACATTCCTAAAGCAGCTTGTAGCACATTCCAGACTTTCATCACTCAGCAACTTTTCCTTTCTTGACCTCCCTGTGACCTTTATAGGAGATCAGACGACCTTTAGAGTGACCTTTTTATAGGAGATCAGATTTAACTTGTGATTCACCTTTAGCGTGACCTTGATAAGAGGTCAGATGACCTTCAGCGTGACCTTTTATAGGAGGTCAGACGACCTTGTTGTTCACCTGTAGCGTGACCTTTATTAGATGTCAGATGACCTTGTGGTTCACCTTTAGGGTGACCTTTATAATAGATCATATGAACTTGTGGTTCACCTTTAGGGTGACCTTGATAAGAGGTCATATGACCTTGTGGTTCACCTTTAGGGTGACCTTGATAAGTGTTCATATGACCTTGAGGTTCACCTTTAGGGTGACTTTGATAAGAGGTCATATGACCTTGTGGTTCACCTTATCCGTGACCTTACTGCAGCCTTCCTGCAGACGTTTTGTTGGAGGTGGGACCACTCTTCTGTTTAAGGTTAATATCCTTTCCTTGGTCACGCGCCCCCTGAGTTGTCCTGGACGCACGATGAGTGCCGAACCCGACTGGAGTTGGTGGCCCCTGGACGGGGACCCAGAGCCCCGGAGAACGGCTCTGAAGCAGTCTCCCTTACATCCCCGTGTGGATGTGGCCGAACTCGCCTTGAATTTATAATACTGAAGATTATTAAGAGTTAATTAACGCGCAGCGCGGTTTTCATTAAGTATGCATATTGTTTTACTGCTTTGCTGTAGAAATAGAAATAGCAGAGAAGAACGGGCGCTTTAGTTAGGGACGTGGAAGGACATGGGTTCATGTCCGAGATGCCTTCAAAGCAGCTGGTGTGACGAGTTGTCTCATGTGTAGGGTTGGTTAAGAGACGGTGATCTCTGGTAATCCATTCCCCGTTATCTCCATCCTTGCATGACGTGGCTCAGGACCAGATCGGACGTGAAGGTTCGACCCCCTCTTGACTGCCGCTGTGGGGCCCTATGGAGGCTCTCAGGACGCAGGCTGCATCAGCCGGCATCACATCTTGGGTTCTACGGGTGCATAGACGACTCTATGCACGGTGGGGGCACCACAGAGACCGCCGGGCCCCGGTGGCTAACGAGGCACTAACCTAGACCAGTTTAGTCTTTTGAGTTCCGTCTGTCTCTCCATCGTGTAGCGTGGACCTCGGGCCTGAAGGCCGTCCCTACAGCCGTCCACTTGAAGCTCAGGGTTGTTTTCGTTGAACCTTGCTGCCAGTGGCCAACGCACCCGCCGGTGTGAGTCTTGTTTTGTGTATTTCTGTTGTCGTCCAGGGGAGCACATTGCAGCCCCTGTGTTGCGTTAAGATTTTAAATGAGGTCAAAGGTTCTGTGATTTTTACTTAGGAGTTGAGTAGAGACGTTGGCTCCATGAGGAACGTCTGGCCACTTAAGGGGCAGACATGGTGGTGCCCTCTGCACCCGCCTGGCTCTTACAATAGCTTGTATCTGCCACGGCACTGGGGGATGGTACTAGCTGATCACTGCTCAGTGTCTCCATCTTATAGATGGAGTTTTAAACCTGACGTGCATTGATTTAAGAACCTTTAGTTCCACCGGTCTTTCGGTGTTTGAGTGGCGGCTGTGGAAACCTCAAAGTCCTCCTAACTTCTGCTGCTGAACCAGAGCATCGAGGCGATCAGAGACATGCAGAGTAGAAAAGGTTTGGTGTTTGTGTGAGTTGATGGGTCAGAACCCATGTCCCGCCGTTCAGCTCACTTATTCCTGCCGCTCGGTGTGAGAAATGGCACATAGTCACCTGTTGAAGATTTGTGAATAGATTTGCTTTAGACTTCGATGTGTAAAACTGTGAAAAGCATAGAAACTCTACCTCTGATCTGTGTTCGCCCCCTTGTGTTTTTAACTGATGTTGAACAACAGATTATTTAAAAAGGGTTTTGCTGCAACATTTACATTCTTTTATTAAGAACGTTAAGATTTTTGAATTGATTGGCATTCAAGGTTAATAAAGAGATTTAAATAGTTTAGACTGATTTGTCGGGTCGACTCCCTACACTCCTGAATGTACGGCGTCCACCAACTCCTGTTTTAAAGGGTTCACCAGAGCTGCTATCAACATGTCATTTTGTTTTGTCTGGCCAAACAGAAGCTATGGCCAGTGGCACTCGTCGAAAATATGCATGTTTGCATAGTTTTGGTTCATGAGACGTATTATAAGTGACTTACCCCCCGGATTGTGTGTGTCGTGATCTCGCTAAAGTCAAGAGTCCTACCGGTCCTACTAATCAGCCTCAAGTCTGCAACAGGCTTAAGTCGGTTCTGAGCCAGTATCTCCTCCCTCTCCACCCTCAGCTCAGTGTCTCACCTGAGGCTGGATTCCCCCCCCCCCCACCCCCGAATCCGGTTTCACTACCTCACTGATCTATAAGCTGCTGTCATGTCGTTGCTGAAGGGACCAAGATAATTTCTGTTTAATAAATTTCACAAGCATTATATCCGCTGTTCTGGACTTCAGTTTGTTTGTCGTGTTTCGGAACGGAGGCAGAGACGACCCGGGTGTTCTTGAAAGATGCCTTTTTATTGAAACATCTATATACAATTTATCCGTTCTGCATATGTATACTGTAATATATAACATGGTACCTTTTAATGTCACTACTGCTAATTGCTAAGTAATATCAGGAGGAAATTAAAGGTAAAGTTGTCCACAAGAGTCATTAAATACACTCGGTCTGAGCGTAACTGAGGCATTTACAAGAGCTGCATTCACTCTGACCGTCCATTGCTAGAGTAAGTACTAATAGTAACAGCATGAAAGTGACTGTTGCTGATATGAATGTGTGGAATGCTTCTGCAGTAGTGGGGTCATTTGTGACGCTGAGGTGTAGGGTACTTGTATTGCCAGCGATACAGTGACATTCATAGAGGAGAATGAGTCAGATCGACGTTACAAATGCTGATAAACGGATCTTATATCTATCTACACATCCCGAATGACCCTGAAACTGATTACTACAAGTGGTATTGATGTTAGTTCATCATAACTCGGTGATTAGCCACTATACTATGGTTAATGGGAATTTGCATTGAATGTGTTTTTAGAAAGCTTAAATGTTAGCACTGCTCGTAAATGATGAAGAGATCATCTTCTGAACTAAAGGGTAGCGAGACACGGTGGGATGCTTTCCCCTGATAGGACCGGGCTCCTCCAATCATCAAACTGGGTTGTCGGGTTTAACCCAGTGTCCTCGAATCTGATTGGATCATAGATGACACCCCACCAAATAGATGCAACGTAAAAGCTTAACTGTCCGAGGTCTTTACCTGTGTTACATGGAAGCATTAGTACCCGTTAATATCCACAATGAGGAGGATTACAAAATGATATTTTTCTAGTGGTATGGTAAAGTTGACACTTGGACATGCATTGTGCTTTCTGTTGGGCCTCCTGCGGTGACCTCCTATCGTCGCCCCCCAGGGCGCCATCTCAGCAGTACCCTCACAACAGACGGGGCTATCTGAGCAGTACCCTCACCCCCGGGGGCCATCCCAGCAGTACCCTCACAACAGACGGGGCTATCCAAGCGGGCTAACTCCGTGGGCGCTCCGTCTCCGTCTCCATCTCTTCTAAAGTCTAACCTGACCCAGATGTCTCAAACCCTGGCCTGAATCTCGCCCACGCGGTGTCTACGGTCTGCTGAACCCCCCCCCCCCCCCCCCCCCCCCCCCGAGGGATGTCCCCCCTCAGGCTGACTGGAGATGCGATCTCCCCTCAACTGAACCGTAATGTGATTTGTGCATAAACGTGTTAGCGCAATCCACGCATAGCATTCATACTCAGCATTCACTCATTCATAACCTGTACCCCCCCCCCACCCCGGGCAGGGGAGACATTCCTCGGGGTCCGCGGGGAGGGGGGGGGGGGGGGTGATGGAGGGGGGGCGGAGGGGAGGGTGGAGGAGGTGGGGGAGGATCACATGACGGCGCACTGGGCGTTGCCGCAGCAGTCCCTGATGATGGCTCCGCCCGACTTGGTGATGAAGGGCTTGTTGGGCGGCGGCTCCAGTCTCTGGTGGGGCTTGGGGGGGGCTTCGGACGAAGAGGAGGAAGACGAGGGTTTAATTATTGACTCACGGATGTCATCATACTGATTTTAAATTAAAGAAAATGCTAAATCAAAGTTAATTTTCGGTTAGCAAATGTGTAGTTCTTAACGTGTGTGTGTTTGTGTGTTCTTAACGTGTGTGTGTGTGTGTGTGTGTGTGTGTGTGTGTGTGTGTGTGTGTGTATATTAGGAGTGTATGCATATAAGGGGGGTGTAGTGTGTGTGTGTGTGGAGTGTAGTGGTGTGTGTGTGTGTGTGTGCATGTGCAGTGTAATTTAGTGTAGTGGTTTGTGTTTGTGTATGCATATTAGGAGTGTAGTGTGTGTGTGTGTGTGTAGTGTAGTGGTGTGTGTGTGTTGGTGTGTGTGTTTGTGTATGTATATTAGCAGTGTAGTGTAGTGGTGTGTTGGTGTGTGTGCTTGTGTGTATGTGTATTAGCAGTGTAGTGTAGTGGTGTGTGTGTGCGTGTGTGTATGTGTATTAGCAGTGTAGTGTGGTGGTGTGTTCTCTCCAGTCTTCTCTCTTGTGACCTCCTTGCAGCTTACTCTGCGTCACTTTGAGCTTGTTTTCCAGCGGCCTCAGCTTCTTCCTCAGGAACTCGGCCATCTCCTGGTCCTCCTCTCTCTCCCTGCAGCAGACAAACCGTCTGGCTCAGTCACGCTTCCATTCCAACGTGCACATCGCCTCACTGTGTTCATAATCATGATATCCCATGTATTTAATAAAGGGGTGAGGGCCACCATTACAAGCCGTTATTGTGTTTTAGGGGGCGTGTCCACCTTGAAGTACGCTGGATAGATCAGCCTACCCAGTGGACCGTAGCAAACGTTGCTGACCTATCCAACATACATCTAGGTGGACACGCCCACTAGTGATGTCACTAGGGCACAGAGTAAGGCAGATATTCAAACCGCTTGTAATGGCCGACCACACTCACATCTGGTGGTATTATATAACCCCTTTAATAAGCATAATAAACTACAGTACCTGCTAACGCCTATTTCAAATTTTCTATTTTGAAATTCTCAATAAATGTGCTCAGAACATATATTTTCTAGATTCAAAAACAAAATGTCGCCAGTCAACCCGCTTTACTTCATACTGCTGCTGACAGACGCTGGAGGAGGGGAGAAAACTAAATAGTGTTTATTGTTTCCAGCCCAACAATCTGTGAGATAACGGGCAGGTCGGCTCACAGCTGGGCTGGAGAACAGGAGGCACACCATGGACACACTTGTTGAGTCTCTCTCCCGCTATCTCTCCCTTCTCCTTCATCTCTCTCTCTCTCCTATCTCTCTTCTCCCCTCTCTCTCCCTCTATCCCTCTCCCCTCTCAACTCTATCCACCTCCTCTCTCTCTCTCTCTCTCTCTCTCTCTCTCTCTCTCTCTCTCCCCTCCTCACCCCTCCTCCTCCACCTCCACCTCCTCCTCACCGCTCCACCTCCTCCTCCACCTCCTCCTCCCCCTCCTCCTCCTCCTCACCCCTCCTCCTCCTCCTCCTCACCCCTCCTCCTCCTCACCCCACCTCCTCCTCCCCCTCCTCCTCCTCCTCCTCCTCCTCCCCCCTCCTCCTCCACCTCCTCCTCCCCCTCCTCCTCCTCCTCCTCCCCCTCCTCCTCCTCCTCACCCCTCCTCCTCCTCACCCCTCCTCCTCCTCCTCCTCCTCCTCACCACTCCTCCTCCTCCTCCTCCTCACCCCTCCTCCTCCTCCACCTCCTCCACCTCCTCCTCCACCTCCTCCTCCTCCTCCTCCTCCTCCTCCTCACCCCTCCTCCTCCACCTCCTCCACCTCCTCCTCCTCCACCTCCTCCTCCTCCACCTCCCCCTCCTCCCCCACCTCCTCACCGTAGTCGCTCCACCTCCGCGTCGTCCACCAGGAAGTCTCTCTTCTGCACCAGCTGGTGGATCTTCAGGATCAGCTCCTCCTCTCGCTGCTTCTGCTGCCTGGACTTGTCCTTCTCTGGACGGACGGACGGACGTCCAGACGGACGGACGAGGAGGAGGAGGAGTGGGAGGAGGGAGAGAAGGGGGAGGGGTGGAAGGAGGGAGGGGAGGGGGAGCAGGAGGAGTAAAATACAAGGAAGGAAGACAAGGAGAGTCAAGAATTGGAGGAGATTGAAAAGGGTCTGAATATACTTAATTAGACAGATTAATCAGTAGGATTCTTTGTTGAAGGTACTATGGAAACCTTTCCTGTCAGCCATGTAATGTCATGCATTTTAGTTTATTTATAATAAAACAATAATTAAAATGTTGACAATATCCCAGCCCCAACTCTGCCTCTCTCATCCATGTTTGTAAAATAACATCCAGCTCTGTGTCCATGACGACCATCAACTGGCCTCCTGTCTCTTGTTCATATCGATTGAAATGTCACATCGATGGTGACGGCAAGGACGCCGTGTGTCACATGACGCCGTGTGTCACATGACGCCTCCAGAGGAACAGCGGGCTTCAGCTCTGAGTCTCTCTAGCGGAGGTCTGCTCATACCTTTATTATGACGCAGCGGCCGCTTAGCTATTCCAAACACGTCGCTGCAATATGTGTGTGTTTGTATGTGTAAGTGTTTGTTTGTACATGTGTGTGTGTGTGTGTGTGACTAAGTGTGTGTGTAGGTGAGTGTTTTTGCGCGTGCGTGTGTGCGTGCGTGTACCTGGCACGGCTACAATCACCCTGAGCTCCTGCTTCAGAGCCATGATGTCTTTGCAGAGCTGAACGTCATCCATCCTGTGAAAACATGAGTCATCACTCAAAGTGTGAGTGCTGTTGGTGTCACCGCCGTTACCATGACGACGCTCCACTGGGGTGAGTGACAGGAGAGAACCCTGCCCCGGCTCATGTGAACGTAAACAGTGACACACGCAAACCAGATCCCCGGGGTGACGGAGGCATCGCTCGTTAATGCGATGAACGTCGCGGTGTTTCGGTTCTGACGGTCACGGTGGTGGGGGCCGAGAGACATAAGAACAAGCCCCTATAAACAGAGCGTTAGGCCCCTCCCTCTGAGCGGAGGAACTCGTACCAGGCCGGTACCTCTCTGCTCTCTGAGCGCTGCAGCATCCAACACACACACACACACACACACACACACACACACACACACACACACACACACACACACACACACACACACACACACACACACACACACACTAACTAGGCTTCATCCTCTCTCTCTCTCTCTCTCTCTCTATCTTTCTCTCTGTTTCTCTCTCTCTCTCTCTCTCTCTCTCTCTCTCTCTCTCTCCCTCTCTCCCCCTCTCTCTCTCTGTCCCCCCTTCCTCTCTCTCTCTCTCCCCCTCTCTCCTCTCTCTCTCTCTCTCTCTCTCTCTCTCTCTCTCTCTCTCTCTCTCTCTCTCTCTCTCCCCCTCTCTCTCTCTCTCTCTCTCTCTCTCTCTCTCTCTCTCTCTCTCTCTCTCTCTCGCTCCCCCTCTCTCTCTCGCTCCCCCTCTCTCTCTCTCTCTCTCTCTCTCTCTCTCTCTCTCTCTCTCTCTCTCTCTCTCTCTCTCTCTCTCTCTCTGCAGGGACAGCCACCATTTCATTCACCACGTTATAAATCAGTGTGGGTGACTCATCCCGGAGCCCTCCACCCCTCCTCCTCCTCCACCATCAGCAGCACCTCCTTCAGAAGCTCCTGCACCACATCAGCCTGTCCCAACTCCATCACGCTTAGCGGCTAATATGTGTGCGTGTGTGTGTGACACCAGCAGTTGTGTAGTGTTGGTATGTGTCTGTGTGACGCCAGCAGTAGTGTGTAGTGTTGGTGTGTGTCTGTGTGATGCCAGCAGTAGTGTGTAGTGTTGGTGTGTGTGTGTGGTACCAGCAGTAGAGTGTAGTGTTTGTGTGTACGTGTGGTACCAGCAGCAGTGTGTAGTGTGTGTGTGTGTGGTACCAGCAGCAGTGTGTAGCTCTGTGTAGTAATACGTGGACGCTGTGAGTCATACGGAGAGTGGCAGTGCTGCGTTAGAGTCCTTCCTGTCGTCTGAGCTCTCTCACGAGGTCTCTCGCAGCGAGCAGCGTGACACACTGGAACCAGTGCACACACTGGAGTCCATCCTAGTCTGACGCTGACGTGGGATCAGCGTTTGGTTTGGTCTTGTTTTACTGAGTGCTGAGCATAGAGGTCAGCATCTTCTCTGTGGATATGGCACTCTCTCACTCTAATTATCTCTCTGTCTCATTCTACCTCTCTTTCTATTGCTCTCTCTCATTCTATCTCTCTTTCTATCTCTCTCTCTCTCATTCTCTTTCTCGTTCTTATTCTGTCTTTCTTTCTGTCTCTCTTTCTATCCCTCTCTCTTCTATTTCTCTTTCTCTTTATTTTTCTCTCTCTCTGTCTCTGTCTCTCTCTCTCTCTCTCTCTCTCTCTCTCTCTCTCTCTCTCCCTCTCTCTCTCCTCATCCTAACTGGGTCTTTAACTGGGACCACTGGGCACCTCTCCAACCCCCTCCATCACAGACGGCCTCATCTCATCCCTCAGATCGGAAACTTCTGTTAAACCAACGGAGGCCTCGTTAAGAGAGAGGCCTCGTTAAGAGAGACCACACCGGCTGGGGAGGAGCTTGAGATCTGCCCGACGACCGGACGCCCACTGGGCCAATCAGAGAGGAGCGGGGATATCAACACCTCAACACCATCGACCTGCAGGTTAAGCCTCTGATCCTCGCTGATGACTTCATCAGGACCTCATATTCGACCTCCATCGACAGGTGAAGCTGCTGGACAATCGATAGAGACCCCGGCCAAACTGAGGGGCTGTTTAGAGAGAGAGAGAGAGAGAGAGAGAGAGAGAGAGAGAGAGAGAGAGAGAGAGAGAGAGAGAGAGAGAGAGAGAGAGAGAGAGAGAGAGAGAGAGAGAGAGAGAGAGAGAGAGAGAGAGAGAGAGAGAGAGAGAGAGAGAGGAGAGAGAGAGAGAGAGAGAGAGAGAGAGAGAGAGAGAGAGAGAGAGAGAGAGAGAGAGAGAGAGAGAGAGAGAGAGAGAGAGAGAGAACTGATCTTCTGAAAAACATTCAGAAGATCTGATCTTGTGAATGTTTAAAGACGTATTTTTGAACGGTACAAACGAGTCTCTGTTAGACAGACGTTAAAGTTAAGGGGGTGTGACCCCCTCCCCCCGGTCGACGGCCCACCAAAGTGTGACGTTACTTCCGGCCCCGGTAGGATTCCCCCGTTCCGTTGACTGGTCGCACTAATGGGAAAATCCATACGGGAAACCAGCCACCATAAATACGTTTGATGCCGACACTGTTATGAGTTTGGGTTGGAGTATCGGATGCCATAGAGACTCCTGCTTCGTGGTGTACAAGGAATGAGGCGAATAAGTGACTGACTTTGACGTTTCTTTACACTTTACATTGTGAGTAACGCACATTATTTATTTATTTATACTTTTAGATTCACACAGAGGGTCTAAGGGAATCCTTTACTATGTACCACCTGTGGAAAAGTGGAAAGGATTTCCAAGGAACGTAAATCTCTGTACAGTAACAATCAAGATCCATGATCATGTTTATGGAGTCCCTATTTTAATGAATAATACAAAATCAACACAAAAGAACATCAAGAAGAACGTCCTAATGGAGACCAGGTTAGAGGTGATAAAATAATAATAGAGAGACAGTAGAACTGAATGGAGATCAGTTTAGGTGTGGCACACAAAGCAGGACTGCAGCGTACATCAGAGCGTTAGAACCCAGAGCCAGACTCACATGAAGCGCAGCTCGGACTCCCGGCGCACCAGAACCTCCCTCAGCCTCTGGATACGGTTCATCTCCACCTCGATCTCATCTGGGGAGATGGTGCTCTCTGCCATGGACACGTCAGAGTGGCCTGGGGGAGGGGGAGGAGGGGAGGGAGGGGGAGGAGGGGGAGGAGGGGGAGGGGGAGCAGCAGGAGAGGAGAGGGAGGGAGGGAGGAGAGGGGAGGAGGAGGAGGGGAGAGGAGGGGGAGGGGAGGAGGAGGAGGGGGAGGGAGGGGAGGAGGGGAGGAGGAGGAGGGGGAGGAGGGGAGGGAGGGGAGGGAGGGAGGAGAGGGGAGGAGGGGGAGGGGAGGAGGGGAGGAGGAGAGGGGAGGGAGAGGGAGGGAGGGGAGGAGGGGAGGGGGAGGAGGGGAGGAGGAGGAGAGGGAGGGAGGGGAGGAGGAGGAGAGGGGAGGAGGAGGAGCAGGAGAGGAGGGAGGGAGAGAGGAGAAGGAGAGGGGAGGAGGGGAGGAGGAGGAGGAGGGGGAGCAGCAGGAGAGGAGAGGTAGGGAGGAGAGGGGGAGGAGGAGAGTGGGAGGAAAGGGAGGGGGGGAGGAAGAGGGGGAGGAGGAGCAGGAGGAGGAGCAGGAGGAGGAGGAGGACAAAAACACAAACAACAGGAAGTCAGCTTCCACCTCAAGGCTAGTGGGGCTGTCTGCTGGAGCCCCCCACCACAGCCCAGATGGACCCTCGCTGTCGCTGGGAGCCCCCCATCACAGCCCAGATGGACCCTCGCTGTCGCTGGGAGCCCCCCATCACAGCCCAGATGGACCCGCGCTGTCGCTGGGAGCCCCCCATCACAGCCCAGATGGACCCTCGCTGTCGCTGGGAGCCCCCCATCACAGCCCAGAGGGTCCCTCGCTGTCTGCTGGAGCCCCCCATCACAGCCCAGATGGACCCTCGCTGTCGCTGGGAGCCCCCCATCACAGCCCAGAGGGTCCCTCGCTGTCGCTGGGAGCCCCCCATCACAGCCCAGACGGACCCTCGCTGTCGCTGGGTTTCGCTGTTTTCTGTTAAACGACTGGAAGCCACGAGGAGGAGGAAGGAGAGAAACAGCAGAAGCAGCAGAGGAAGGTCAGCAAGGCGCTGATCAGTGCGGTGTGCAGACGCCACCCCCGTCATGTATCCGAATAAAAAAAGGTTGATCACCGTAAACTCACATTGGCTGCTTCACTATAACTGTTTTATTGGTGTGTCTAAGAGGGCTTACTTAAAGACTGTATTTCGTTCAAAGTGCCTCCACTTAATCTGTCTGTCATTAATCCATGCTCTCTCTACAAGTGGAGCCGTGGTGTTAATGAGGAGATGGGCGCTAAGCACACGAGCAGTGATTCACCTGAGCCACGGGGCGAATCACTCATCTCAGAACAGGCCCGTTCATCAACGCCGCTAAACTAACACCTGCTACGAATAGAAGCTGTTAACTGAAGCTTTTCATGACCAATTAACTGCTCCGACAATGAGGGTGACGGGGGTTTGTCTGACGATAGGAAAAGGGCGATAAGTCGCCGGAACAGGAATGTGCGTCTCTCTGGAGATGGCGTTGTCTCGGGAAAGCAGAGTTAAATACATGCCCTGTCCAATAGCAAGCTGGCTGGCTGGCTGGCTGACTGACTGACTGACTGACTGACTGACTGACTGACTGACTGACTGACTGACTGACTGACTGACTGACAGGGCCAAGTGACCAATCACACGGAGGGACCTGCTAAGTGCACGGATCAATGCAGTGACGGCAGCAGATGCTGATTGACCGAGCCCTCCCCCCTCCTCTTCCTCTTCCTCAATGAAGATCATATAAGGATTCATTCTGCATGCTCACTTATTCAACTTACATTAATACATACATATCCATGGTCAAATCAAGACATCCTGTGAATGATGAAAGTGGAGAATCAGAAAAGTCACAACGAATTATCAACTAATAAGGAAGAAACCAAAGTGTAGTTCAGGGAGTCTGTCCCTGTTAGTACATCATTATTATAACAACACGTGCAAAGACGTACGGGACGTATTGACAAAGTACACCAGAGTGATTACTCATGCTAAATACTCACACATGCTGAAGACATATTTTTAAGTATTAATATGGTGAACTAAATTGTCTTAAATTATTGAGATCATAATCTATGTTTCCCTAACTTCTGCATTGTTAGATTGTCTCCAGCTGGGACTTATTTGATTGTCTGCATGTATTTGTCATTGGTTTTCCTAAAGAGACAGTCAGCCAGACTGATTATTCTCCGTATATCATTGTATACATCTAATCTGGCCTCAGACCAGCTACGATACAGTCTGCGTCTAAAAATAGCCTCTCTGTTTTCCTTCTCGTTGGAGATGAATTAATTAGTTTCCGTTTTATCCAAACCCTGCAGCTCATATTCACTGTAACCAGTGAACCACAAGGAGTCCACTTGAAAAACATGTACAGATTTTAAACGTCCTATGTGGTTAATATGACGCGCTAGGGTTCAACTTTGGGGTCTAATGCTTCCCCTTATCAGCGAAACAAACATCTGATGACTGGCAGCCGGCTCACAGCCTCATGCCCGCTGCATCACAACACAGAGCAAGTTGAGAAATGCTCCATGCTGTGCACTTACAGAAGTCATGTTTTCTGCAGCATAATGAAACAAGGCGTTCTCAGACTTTGTTAAATAGTGTTGTTGTTTTTTTTAAATAATAGGGCCTTTAGTTCCGCATGAACTCCATTAGGAACACATTGTTAAAGCCAGTGGTGTAAAAATAGGCCATCATGCAGATTTTTTTTTCCCGATTAATTTGAATGACAACCTTTTTATTAATTAAGAGGCATACATTGTGATTGTATCCAGCGGTGTATGATTGCATCTGTTCACCTTTGTCTGTGGTCCACGCTGTGTTGGACACGGCCCCGTAGCTCCTCAAAGCGCGCTCCGTATCCGAAATCGATTTCTTTAATTCCATATCGGGACGTCGATGTGATCAGGATTCACCAAACCCAAATCGCGTAACTGCAAACTCTTCTCTGACGATGACTCGACCTGCTCTCTGATCTGTAGACCCTGTTTCTAGAAGCTTCAGTTTCGCCTGGTAACAAGGTTCCTCCAGCAGCAGCGACCCGCGTCTCTGAGCATCTTCACCACCCAGCCTCCGGATGAGATCCCGCGAGGCGTGGGGAGGGAAAGCACGCGAGAGTTGCAACGCAGTGCGTTGGGCTGGATGCTGATGAGGTGTGGAGAGCGACTCATCCCGTCTGTGGTGGAGTCACCCTAGACTGGCACTGAGTCAGCGGCGAAGTAAGAATTGATGAGGACAATTCTACACCTTCTTTTTATGATAATAATACACATACGTGGAAGGTGACAAGCCCAATAGAGACAGAGAGACAGAGACATAGAGAGAGTGTGTGTGTGTGTGTGTGTGTGTGTGTGTGTGTGTGTGTGTGGGATTGCTGCAGAGAAAAGAGAAAATGACGAGAGAGACATGTTAACCATTGCAATGTGACCTGTGACCTGTGACTGTAGTGAATCTCCTTCATAGACACACAGGCCGACAGTGGGGTAAGAATACAGCGTCTCTGTGGCCGGGTCAGTGCGTACTCACTGGGGTCTGCAGAATGCACACACACTGCTTTATTTATAGCTGCATGAAGTTCAGTTTACTGAGAGAGAGAGAGAGGGGGGGGGGGGAGAGAGAGAGAGAGAGAGAGGGAGAGAGAGGGGGAGAGAGAGAGAGAGAGAGAGAGAGAGAGAGAGTGCCTTATCCACAGAGAAGATGCTGACCTGTATGCTCAGCACTACAGTAAAATAAGACAAACCAAACGCTGATCCCACATAAGCATCAGACTAAGATGGACTTCAGTGCGTTTCCCTGATCTACACTCAGAGACAGAGACACAGGAGGTTGGATGAGTTTAGAGTTTTATTTGGAAACCAACAGAACTGATGTAGATTTGGCAAATAACCTGTACCGATTGCAACATCGAGCTATAACACAGAACAACCTTTATATTTTATCATCACCAATTCAAATGGTTAAAGCCCTTGATATTTATGATCTGAAATTACTATTCTACATCAATAAAATTTAAAAAATATATTATTTCTTGGCTTGTATAAATCGCATCAATGCTGAGCAGTAAGTTATCCTGTTCAATAGATAACGTGTTTCGAGGATCATTTCCATCTCATCATGGTGTGAGCGATCACATGGTGATAGCTGGGATGGATGTAGCCTAACCCTAACCCTAACCCTAACCCTAACCCTAACCCTAACCATTGCATCACAAACACAACGTCGCCCATTTGTGTTCGATGACGTCACAGAGATATTTTACAGTGATGTGACTATTAGGGATTACCTTTCCTTTCTGTGCCTTGGGGGGCTTGGTTGTCTCTATCTTTAAGTGAAGCCTGGTAGCAGGCTTCCTCCAGCTGGTGCTCTAAATCTAATAAAATATTTGGGTCCTTGATTCGCCTCATTTTCATCTCGAGGTTCTTACAAAAGATTGACATTGTGTCCTCCTCCCTCTGTTCCGTCCTGTTTCTCAGAAAATTGCCAACGGCACTTAGGACCTCATCTTCTTGCTTTTCTGTTTGCCTCTTTCTTTTACTGCCTGCGACCTTCTGAACCTGAGGGACGAGGCAGGTGCTGCCTTGTCCCTCAGGTTCACTGCTCTCCTCTACCTCCACGTCCTCTTCCTCGTCCAGTCCCTCCACATCATCACTCTCTCTTTCAACAATCTGTAAAAGAAAAATAATAGATCAATACAAATGACACATTATTAAAAAAATAATCTTTGTTTTTCAGTGCCCCAACACCACAGAGGAGTGGGAGAAGGTGGCAAAGGGATTCCAGGACCAGTGGCAACTTCCTAACTGCCTCGGTGCCTTGGATGGGAAACACACCTCAATTATCCCTCCACCATCCTCAGGGTCTACCTTTTATAACTATAAACATAGCTTCTCTGTTGTGTTGATGGCCCTGGTGGACAGCAACTACCGCTTCCTTTATGTGGATGTGGGGTGCAACGGCAGGGCGTCTGATGGTGGGGTTCTCAGGGGCTGCTCACTCCAGCAGTCCCTTGAGCAGAAGACAGCCAACATCCCCGACCCTGCACCACTTTCTGGTACAGAGCTGCTCTCACCCTACACCATAGTGGCCGATGAGGCTTTCCCGCTCAAGGAGTATATCCTGAAGCCCTACTCTAGCCGCGGCCTCACCCAGGAGCAGAGGATTTTCAATTACCGGTAGGGGATATAACAATTAACCGTTTCAATGACAATAGTGGTCGAATTTTTCATCCTTCTAAAAATCATAAAAACAGGCCTATTTAGTTGCTTTCAGTACTTTTTGAACAATTCAGCACATTGTAACAAAACAACGTTTAAAATGTTGGTCATGACTATCTTACTAGGAAGAAATAATACCATTATATCTCTAATTACAGGCTTTCAAGAGCACGGAGGGTGGTGGAAAATGCCTTTGGCATACTAGCAAACCACTGGCGTGTCTTCACCACAAAAATCCACCTGCAGCCAGAGACTGTGGACAAGATTGTCCTCGCCTGCACCGTGCTGCACAATGTCCTACGTGACCAGTGTGGTGATGGCTACACCCAGCTTCCCAGCGAGCGGGATGGCCCTGGTGAACACGGTCCAACCCTTGCCCAGGCTGCACTACCAAGCAGCACAATCACCACTCTGCAGGCTAAGAGGAACAGAGACATCCTCTGCGATTACATGAGCTCAGACGCTGGTGCTGTAGCATGGCAGTGGGACAAAATGTAATCATGTGTGTGGGTGTTATTAATAATCAAGCTGTATTCTATTCAATTGTTTTATATTTCATATTCCAGCACAGATCAATTGTATATAGTTGTATGTAGCCTATTCTATTATCCATCTCCAAGTAGTAGTTGAGCCGATTGTAAACAAAGACAGATAAAACTGAAATTTAACTAACAGGAAATGCAATGTATCCAACAACGGGTAATTTAAACAAACTGTAAACTCCAGCTTTTTACTCCAATGCAGATGTAGTGAAGAATGACAACAAGACACAGTAACTCTAGCCTACTCTTGATACCTAGGCCCGTATATGTGTTAATGTTAATTAATATGTGTGATAAGTTTTACTTTAATTAAATACCTTTTCATCCACGTTGGACGAAGAAGCTCTCTTCCTGATATATGGCTCCAGGAAAGAGAGCCTCCTGAGTACCCAGTCCTGCCTGCCAGTTCTCCCACCGGCCCTCCCCGGAGCTGGTGCCTTGCTGTACCTGTTGTACTGCGTCCGGAGGGAGTGGATCTTCTTGCCCACCTCTTTTTCTGAAAAAGACAGTAGCCTAATGTTAGCAAAAAAAAAAATCGCACATTTTAAACTAAAGACTATTTTACAATCACCGTTGACCCCACAAAGCATTAGCGGATGGAGAAGGACTATTACCAGCAGTAAGTATTTATTTATTAAGCCTACGCGCTTTCCTATAGGCATTTTTAGTCCCTTGTTTTTACACAGGAAACATACAGATAGAAAAAATATAAAGATACTGAGATACCGTTGGTCCCGTTAAAATAACTGTCAATCAGCTCGAGCCTAACGTTATCTACAATCGTTATCTACAATCGTTGTTCAGAAACAAAGATAAATACCGTTAGCATCTACATCTTGTATTTAATAAGCCTATATATTAGGCCTACAGCCTAAGCTATGCCTTAATGAAACGAAAATAAAAACAGGAAACAAGGAAATAAAAGGAAAAAGTAACAGAAAAGAAAAACAAAGCATCGCCTCCTCACCGGATACACCAAGCGCCACCGCGATGTCACAACACGCTCTCCTCTTGCTGTCCCTGTTGCTGTACCCCTTGCTGCCGACGTCGTATAGGACAGGTTGATCCTCCAGCAACCCAATTAAATTCTCCTCCCTCTCCTCGGACCAGAAGTCTGCCATCTTCGGATCTTTTTATGCTGGAGTGGACAGTACGGTACCGGGACGGAGTGAGGCCGTGACGGACAAGTTGTTCTGTGCTGTGATTGGCTGAAGAGGAATCGTTCAATCGCCGCGTTCTAAAACTGGACCTTGCGATTTGACATGTTCAATCTCTGGCGACTCCTCCTTGCGACGCCTTGCAACTCCTTGCAACGGCTTGCAGCGACCCGTTCACACCGCCCCTGCGACGTTCTAAAACCGTCTCGTTGCAAGCCGTTGCAAGATTCACCTTGCAACGCCTTGCAACGAGACGGGCTGAGTGCGACGTTCTAGAACTGGGCAGCTCACACTGGCTGCAACCGGCTGCGACGCTAGGTGGTTACCATAGCAACTTCAACGCTCTGGCACAGCTGAGAGCCGCAACATCATCATTTGCGTCGGTTAGGTTAGATTAGTTAGGTTTGCAATTATTTTTATTTTACTTGAGAGTAGGCTAGAGTTACTGTGTTTTGTCATTCTCCACTACATCTGCATTGGAGTAAATAGCTGGAGCTTACAGTTAGTTTAGATTACCCGTTGTTGGATACATTGCATTTTCCGTTAGTTGAATTTCAGATTGATCTGTCTTAGTTCAACATCGGCTCAACTACTTGGAGATGGATAACTTAATTATAAACAGGCCTAATTATGTTAGTGAGAGTGAAATGGTCGCAGTTTTTGCTGTGGCTGTAATCATGAAAAGGAGAAGACGGCGAGTTATAAAGCCAAGAATATGGAGCCCCAGTTGGGTACTTCAGGGGCAGAAACAGGGTGCCTACGCCAATCTATGTAGAGAGCTGGAAGTCGGGGATATGTCAGCTTTCACCAATTTTACACGCCTGTCCCCGGTCCTATTCCATCATCTGGAGGATCTGGTGAGGCCTTTAATTCAGAAGACGAACACCAATTACCGGGACCGAATTTCAGCTGGCGAGAGACTTATGATAACTCCCCGCTTCTTGGCAACAGGTGAGTGAACAACATACTGTCATATTTACAGTTGCGCTTAAAAACTGCAAGGCATTTGTAAATGTCAACAGATGAGCGCAACAAGCGCGCGTTAACCATAGATATATATAGGCCTACTGACAGTATATCTATCTATATACGAATGAGGAACGAATGGAATGTTATATACAAATACAAAACATTATATTAATATCATATATATTATCAGATTAAATCTATCCAGCTGAATTGAGATAGCTGCCACTCCACACAGTTGAAACACACTTTCCAAAGTTTCTGTTTTATACAAAGTCGGCCTTTATAATTATATTTCAATATTGGAACACCAACAACCTTCTACTTTACTATTGCAGTGTTGATGCAGAGCTGCTTTAGCACAGTCAGAGAGCACCTCCTTCATCTGTAGAGAAAGGCTAGATGAGGTTACGTGTTGAAGTGTCAAGGCATTCAACTCAATACATTAAATTACTGCTTTACATTAAATCACACAAACCACACCTGGATAGACAGATTTCAACCAGTGATGTTCCGATACAATTTTTTCAGATTCCTGAACTTGAGTATTGGCCGATACAGAGTATATACCGATACAGCATCTAGCATTGTAACTACTGATACCACTTGTTCTTATTGAAGGGTTCTCTTACTCAGCCGGTTCACTTACTGTTGACTGTCAGAATACATTTATATTCCTGGAGTTAGGCGTCAAACACTCAGAGACGACACGTTTCCCATTCCGACCGTTAACGAATGCAGCATAACACCGTAGTGTTTGTGATGTTCTCTGTGTAGTCAATGAGTCATGTGACGGTAGCGGATCGGCGCATAGACTTGCGTACCCGCCGATACCCGATACTGTACTTTAGGCAGTATCGGAGGAATTCCCGATCCTGGTATCGGTATCGGAACAACTCTAATGTCAACCACGACTCTTTACGTCGGCGGCGCTGTACCGGCTCCAGCTCTCCTCAGTTGGCCTTTGTGTTTCCAGCCTCCACCGCCCGTTCCTCCCTGAGCTGAACCCCCTCTTCTCCTTGAGAGGTGGCCCCCCTCTGCGGGCCCCCGGCCCCCGGTTCCCCGGCCGGCCCCGCCTCAGCGCGGCGGGCCAGGGGGCCGGAGATCCAGGCCAGGGCGGCGCTGGCCGTCCCGTCGCCGCTCTGCCGCGAGAAGCAGAGGAAGGTGGCCCAGACGAAGGCGCAGCAGCCGGTGAAGCAGGTCCGCACGTAGAGCGGCACCAGGGCGAAGTTCACACACTGAGGAGGACGGACACACACCACACACACACACACACACCACACACACACACACACCACACACACACACACACAGTTACAAGAGGTCAGGCGTACCAGGGCAAAGTTCACACACTGAGGACACACAGAAGAGAGGTCAATGGTAAACAGACTGGACTGCATTTATACAGCGCTGTTCTAACTAGGGGCCACTCAAAGTGCTTTACAACATTTCCTCCCATTCACCCGTTCATCACTCATTCACACACCGAAGGCGGAGTCAGCCCCGCAGGGCGACAGCCAGCTGGTCAGGAGCAGTCAGGGTGAGGCGTCTCGCTCAGAGACACCTCCACACTCAGCTAGGAGGAGCCGGGGATCGAACTAGCAACCTTCAGGTTACCAGCCGACCCGCTCTGCCCCTAGGGGCATCAGGGCAAAGTTCACACACTAAGGACACACACTCAGACGCAGAAGCTCTGCCCATGTTGTTTTGTGTAGGACTCAAGTCTATCCTCGGAAAAGATTCACAATAGTTCCTGTAGTCTCAGTAATAATCCTCATAGTAGATCAGGTGTCCAATGCTATTTTTTAAATCCGATAGTTGTCATGTATGAGATGGAGCCATACTTTAATTTTGAATATTGTTATTAATAAGCGCTTAAATTTAAGCACCAACATTCAGATCCTATTTTTTGTGTCCCATTGGGTGCACAAAGAAAGATTATTCTTCGTTTTTTTTTTACTGCTGGCAAGCGCTTAAAATAGCGAACTAGTAATTGTATTACAAACACAGCAGTAATTGTATTACAAACACAGTAGTAATTGTATTACAATCACAGTAGTAATTGTAGTTATGTGTGGTGTGAAAAGATCCTAAACAGAGCCATCGTGGGGACAATGAAACAAAGCAGCATGGAGCTGTCACTCAGCTGCCCAGATGTCACTCACCACGAGGCTGTCCGTCAGCCTTGTGCTGACAGACAGCATGCTACCAGACGGATGGCATCACGTGGTGGATTCCCCTTAAAGTATTCTGGTGCGTGTGAAATTTGCATTACTTAGATAAGCGCAGCTGATATTCTGAGCGGCACAACATGTAGACTTTTCATTATATCAATAGATCAGGGATTTTTTCATTTACATTTACATTTTTGTATTACATTTTTGTTGAAACTTTTATCCAGAGCAACTCATGACCATTCATTCACACATTCACACGCCGACCACGGAGTCGACTCCTCAGGGCGACAGCCAGCTGGTCAGGAGCAGTCAGGGTGAGGCGTCTCGCTCAGGGACACCTCCACACTCAGCTAGGAGGAGCCGGGGATCGAACCAGCAACCTTCAGGTTACGAGCCGACCCGCTCTACCTCCTGAGCTACTGTCTCACTTTTACCTGCATGAAGGGCCAGAACATCAGTCCAGTCTGAAAGGGAAGAGGAATCAGGTTCAGTGACTTTAGTATCAAGTTACTCATATCTGTTGATCATTAGACTCAAGCTATGCATTGTGGTATTTGAGTCCATTCAGACTATTCTGATCTTTTGCCAGACCTACAGTTCTTTCACCCATTCCTTCCTGTACTGTTCATGTTTAAAATAACAAGTAACTACATTACTAATTACTCATACTCATACTACATTACTCATTACTCATGCCCATACCCAAATAAAGTAAAAGATATCGAAATATAAAGGGTATATTGTAAATAAAGACTTAAAAAATGAACACAAACACAAAATACTGGAACTTCATCCTAAAATTCTTATAATTATTTTGATTGCATGTCATTTGGTATTTTAACAAACATAAGAGATTACTATATAAATGTGTAACTTAGACATCGGCCAAGTAGCCTGTGGAAAAACTGGTACGATTATTATATCCTTAGATCAATCTCAAAATGGGCTAAAAGTTTAGTTTAGGTAGACAGAAAGGTACCCAACATTCTGGGGTATCAAACATTCCGGGGTCTCCCCCCCGGATCCCCCTGCTCCCTGCTGGGCCCCCTGTGGTTTATGATCAGCAGACCGGATGTTTGTCCTCCTCTCACCTTGTAGGTGTTCAGGAACTTCTCTCTCCAGTCCTCAAAGATGTCCGGTTTCCCCTCCAAGACGCTCATTCCTGATCCAAACATCAAACGCGTTCACAAAATGAAGACATAAAAAACACACATCGATACATTACCGATTTTTCATCTCCTAACTGGCCAAAGGAATGTTCTGAAAACGCGTTTGGGGATACGTCTCCCACACCGAACCTCCCACAGTCAAAACCTTCGTATCCACAGGTTCACGGTAGCGTTTTGAACACACGCTTCGCGTTGTGCCGGCGAAATGCACATTTCTTGGACCCCTGCATAACTGCTTGCAGTTCTAGTTATTATTAATTTACATTTTCTGTGCTCTCTTTGGAAACTGAGTTAAGCTGTGTGTGACCTTAGGCCTATAAAACAATATATATACAGTACAGTATAATGAATGAGTTATTGGATATATTGTTCAAGGTCCATTTGGTTATTTGGTTTTTAACTCGTAGGCCTATTTAACAAAGTGACTGATGTTGTTGAATATGAAACGTCTGTAAAGAGTTCTTTGCTACCATCATGTAACCCACTGCTCTCTCAGTCTGTACCGACCTGTGTAGAACACGGAGGTGAGCAGCGGCGCCGCGGTGGTCTGGTCCAGGAGCAGTTTACGCACGACCATCCGGGCGGAGTTCCCGGGGAAGCTCCGCTCCAAGAAGCGCATCCAGAAGAAGCTGAAGTTCCCGTGGAAGCTGAAGGCGATGAGGGCCACATTCCGAGTGTGTCTCCAGTCAATGTCCTTCTCCTTCCGTGTGAATAACTGATGTACGAAGTCTCCTCCGGCGAAAAGGCATCCGTACATGGTCACGTTGGTCACCCATGGGAACCGTCTCACTTGCCTCACCAATGCGTTCACCATATTCTCGGATGGAGGAGATGGTAAACGTATAAAGCGAAACGAAACGACTCCCTAACCGTAGGAACGATCCTCTCCACAGAACATAGAAATCATTCAGCGTTCGGTCGTACAGCATTCCCCATATCATTCACATTCTCTTTTAATAAGAAAGAAAAAGGCCGTGTATAGTACAGCGAATAACTGCATGGGCCTACCGTAAGAAACACTTAAAACGATGAGTGTGTAAGCGCGTCGGTAGCCGGTGCAGAGGACTGGTGAAGGTGTTCTGGACGGCAGAGCGCCGCTCACGGTTGTGCGTAAAACGGCGCGTCACGAGCACGTCGAGGGCGGGGCCAACTGATTGAAATGATAAATGGACAAGCTACATTCATAAATACAAATTATATTATGGAGAATAAATATTGAATTTATTAAGCCTGTGTATAAAATTGAAATATGTACAAATATAGTAACTATCCGAAAATCTGTTAAGTTTATTTGTAAAGCCCTCACAGGTAGTATCAAAGGGCTTAACAGGCCATATATATATTTACGTTGTCACGATTTGCAGTTATACCTACATAGCTGTGGTTTAACTGTCATGATTTGCTTATTTATGCAAAGTTATAAAGCAGTCAGTAACTATACTGAGTATTCAGATCCCAGCAACAATTTGGGGGAATGTAGATATTGTCTTGATATACTCAATATATCCGAAAACAAATCGGCAACAACTGAACAGATACAGTAAGACTTTTATTGCGATGGCATCGGGACTGCAGACATTAGGCTTTTGTCATTTTAACTCTCTGCACTGGAGCCGGCCAGTGAAACCTTAAAACTCCATATTAGTCGCACCGAAACAACGCACGTACCGACACGCACGTACCGACACGCACGTACCGACACGCACGTACCGACACGCACGTACCGACACGCACGTACCGACACGCACGTACCGACACGTACGTACCGACACGTACGTACCGACACGTACGTACCAAGTCTTTCATTGAGTTCCACTCCAACAGCAAGAACAATATTTATAAAAACACAAAGAAACACAAAAGACTGAGACATGGCATTCAGGGGGGGAGGTCAGAGGTCACAGTGTCTTCAGAGAGCGAAGAGGCAACACTGTCCTGATCCCGAGACGGGGTTCTCCAGCAGAAGGGGTTTGTGGGTGGGTGTCGGGGCGTCACTCGGGGGGGCACTGCGCCCAGGCCCCCTGCGCCGTGCGGCTGTAGCGCTGCGGCAGTCCGCCCGGGAACAGGGCGTCAGCGCTGGGGTGGCGCAGCAGGAAGGCAATGGTGGACTTCATGTGCTGCACAAAGTGGGGCGGCTCCGCCGTGGGCGAGGTGGACAGGAACTGTAGGGGGGGGGGGGGGGGGGGGGCGCAGGGAGGTCAGGCGATACGCCAGCAGCACTTGGAGAACATAGCGTCTTATCCTAGTACGTCCTGGCACTTAATGTACGCACTGATTGTGTGTTGTACGTCCTGGTACTTAAAAATAGTACTTAGCATTGTGTAGCATCTTCTCCTAGCTGTCTTTGTTGTGTACGGGGAATGGGTTAACCTAGTGATGGTTAGTGATTGGCACTTGGTTCTATGAACACCCTTACTGTACCGACCGATATATTGTTGTTCCTCTCTTCTGACAAATGGACTTATTGTAAGTCGCTTTGGATAGAAGCGTCTGCTAAACGCCCTGAGTGTAATGTAGAGGATGCCTTAACGGGGTTGGCCGGAGCCTTTCAGACCGTTACCTTCAGGATGGTGTCGTCGCTCTGGGACATCCAGAAGTCGATGTCCAGATCTCCGGACCACCTACACGGACCGACCTTCACCACGCCGCGACTCGAGTCGTAGATGTCAACCATCTGGAAATCAAACACTTGTTGTTTCTCTCTCTCTCTCTCTCTCTCTCTCTCTCTCTCTCTCTCTCTCTCTCTCTCTCTCTCTCTCTCTCTCTCTCTCTCTCTCTCTCTCTCTCTCTCTCTCTCTCTCTCTCTCTCTCTCTCTCTCTCTCTCTCTCTCTCTCTCTCTCTCTCTCTCTCATAATTATAATTTTTTGTTACGAAATTAGGAATAGGGTAAGCGAGTGCTTATGGTTAGGGTCAGTACTGCCATCACCCAGAGGGGGCGCTGTTGAGGCGCTCATTAGCGCTAAATAGCAACAGCTGAGGCGGCAGGTGAGTCTCCGGAAGTGAGAGTGGGTAGAGACTCTGGAGGTGGCTCCCCACAGGTGAGACTCCAAGTTTGTGTGTTCAACACAGACGACGCACGGTTTGGTTCAAGACACTACAATGAGAGAACTTTAGGGTTGTAAATACACGGGGAAGCTGAACGACTGGATTCAAAGAGCAGGCTGGTCACCTCGACTGACGGTTCACGCCCCACCGAGAGGAGGGGTCACTGAGGGGGGGCTAACGGTGGCTGTGGACCTGCGGTGAATACCCCCCCAGGTAGGTACGATTGAATTCACCCAGGGAGAGTTTAGGAACATACCTCAAATTCAACGCACCACGTAGGGACAGACATTATGTTAAATGTCTACCCAGATAAATAACGAGTGTGGTAGGTCTAGTTTGTAACAACGCAGACAATCGCTCACGACCGCGATGGGAAGCGAAGGGAAGGCCTGCTCATCTATAGAGGGCCCTACCCCTCACTCTATAGATCACCTATAGAGCACCCTACCATACTCTATAGAGCGCCCACCCCTCACTCTATAGATCTATAGAGCACCCTACCCCTCACTCTATAGATCACCTATAGAGCGCCCACCCCTCACTCTATAGATCTATAGAGCACCCTACCCCTCACTCTATAGATCTATAGAGCACCCTACCATACTCTATAGATCTATAGAGCACCATATCCCTCACTCTATAGATCTATAGAGCACCCTACCATACTCTATAGATCTATAGAGCACCCTACCATACTCTATAGATCACCCATAGAGCGCCCTACAGAGAGAGGCAGACGATGAAAGCCCTGAACCCCATGTCAGTGATGAAGGCCCCGGTGTTCAGTACCTGTCCTCCGGTGAAGGTCCGAGCGGAGCGCAGCTCCTCCGCGGGGCCTTTCTGAGGGAAGGAGGCGGGGAACAGCTCCCCCGTGTTCACGTTCACCCCTGGACCAGGACCCAGAGGCACACATCAACCCCCGGACAACACACCGGGTGGACCCACAGCGGGTCACTACAGACGTCCCCATCTCTAGAGGTATTTTACCGATTCTGATTCCTGAACTTTAGTATCAGCCGATACCGAGTTTATACCGATACGGTATCCAGCATTGTAACTTCTAACAGCACTTGTTCTTATTGAAGGGTTCTCTTAAGATGCCAGCAATATATAGTCGCTTCACTTACTAGAATCGTTTACATTTATAATTATTATTTATAATAATACATGTGCATTCTTGTAGTTAAGCTTCCATGCATCCATGTCATCCGATTTGGAAGCTCGAACGCACGCAGGTCGGAGAAGACGCGTTGCCCATTCCGACTTTCCTCCTGCGACCGTTAACAACAAAGCAGCAGAACACCGAAGTGTTTGTGAAGTTCTCTGTGTGGTAAAGGAGCTAGTCATGTGACGGTATCAGATCGGGGCATAGATTTGCGCGCTGGCCTATACCCGATAGGCAGTATTAGAGACATGTCCAATACTGGTATCGGAACAACTCTAAGCAGGCTTTTAATACAGAGTGTTGTTACCTATTCCATAGACCACGGGGCGATGGGTTCCTTCCACCATCACGTCGTTCATCTCTATCGGTGTCAGGAGAGAACAAGGTGAAATCAGATCAACAATCGATATGTGTAAGAATATAGACAGACACTGAGGTTAAAAGGTCATAGGTTATGTTTACCTGTAATGCAGCATGTCTCTAGATGAATGACCTCTTTCTGCTTGTGGAACGTGGCTGTAAGATCAATTATAAAAAACATTTTATTGGGTATGTTCATTGCGCACAGAGTGGACCCATTTAAACTTAGCTTAGTGTAGAATCTAGTGATCGTTAGTGGTTGGTTCTATGAACATCCTTACTCTACCGACAGAGATATATTGATACATTGTTTCTCTATCTTCAGACTAATGGACTTATGTAAGTCCCTTTCCGTTTGCTGAACTCCCAGAATGTGAACCCGTCCTACCCATTAGGCTAAGGCTGAGCTTCTGGGAGGTCTTTGACTCGTCGTTGAACCCCCCCACCAGGTGGAGCTCCAGTCTGCAACAGAAGAGGAGACGGCAGACACGATCACATCCCTCTGTAGCGCGCAGCTCTCTGTTAGAGGCTGTTAATACTGCACACATCTAAAGCCTCTCACTGGGAAACCTTTACTTCTTTATGGCTCATTTATTATGGGTTTGGAAAAAAAGACTTTGGAATAGTCCAACAAAGCTACTTGAACATTGTGCTGCTCATTCTACCTTTGAGGCATATTGGCGTCATTCCATCCATGCATGCATTCAAACGACTATTATAAAAAGAAAAGAAGGAATAGCAGGAAGTGAGTCTGAGTGGAGGCGGGCGTGAGCTGAGAGACGGAAGCCAGGAGAGGCAGGAAGTTAAAGTGCAGCCCGGGGCAGCTTTAAGGTGTGTAGGGTGGGTGGTTCGAACCTGCCCTCCTTGCTACGGTGGGAGAGGGACGTGACAGCTCGCACAATAAGGGGGACTTCGCTCCAGGTGCTAGAGCCGTCACAATGAGCGAGGCAAACGGCTCCGCTGCCTGACAAACAACAAGAGGACAACTTAATGATGCTCCACTCCACTGACACCGCAGAGATGAGACTGTGGAGACGCAGCGGGCGGAGGCTAGTACCTGTGTGTCGCACCACCACTAAGTGGCAGGTGGTGGCATCATCAGATCCGAGGACAGAGACAGCATCTGGGTTAGAGCGCAACGGAGGGATAATAACAGTCATGGTAAATGGACCGCATTTAAACACTTTACAGTATGGCCTCACATTCACTCTTTCATGCACACATTCACACAACGACGGCGGTGTCAGCCACGCAGGGCGACCGCCAGCTCTTCAGGAGCAGTCAGGGTGAGGCGTCAACACGCTCTACCGACTGAAGCTCAAGCTGCCACATGATCGTGATCTAGTGTAGATCATTGTGTATGGCGTGTGGTACATGTTGGATGAATGTGAACAACACATTTATAAACAGTCCGTTCAGGTGTACACTTACGATCAGACGGTACTGTGGCTGCATACTCTCTCTGCTGGACATACAAGAGGCACTTGACGTCCACGTCAACAAGTGGTTTGGAACAAAACGCTTTAGCATTCTCCTGTAAAAACGATATCCAGGAAAGAAAACGGAACAAAACAGACGTGTGTTTGGTTTACTACTAATAAGCCAGTTGTATTGTGCTGCCATTATTCTGAGGTTCCTTGAAGGGGCTTGCACCCGACCCCCCCCCCCCATCCTAGTGGCATGGCGCCAACCTGTCAATCAGACCACTTCTAAAAAAAGGGCAGTGATCTATTCTAAACACCTGCTTCAGAGTACAGCAACAGTAACACTAGAAGATCGGGACACAAGCGTGCCTCAATACGATGTATTGATTGCAGATGTTGACACATGGGGGCATATGAGGAAGACCTACCTGCAGGTGGGGGCATCTGTCGAACAGCTCCCCCGTGGTGCTGGGTCGGTCGAACTCTCTGTTCTTGATGAGCAGAGGCATGGCGTCACGTCGGGGGGGCTGTCATAGTCCGGTCAGCGACATAGTACCAGAAACGTCTGCCGCCGCTTACGAAGAAGACTTCCTCCTTACGGAACCTTGTTGTTGTGCAAGAATGATTCAACCGAAACTGAAATTATGCAGAGGGACGTCTTCGTCTGATAGAAACGCGGAACGAAATTGATAACCAGCTCGATGACACCGCCGACCACGGCTCGGAGGTGTAACTGCATTAGGTGTAATAGTATGCGCATGCGCGTTACGCATTTCCTCTGCATCCGACGATCAGCTGATCTCAGTGCAGCTGATGAAAGGTCATCGATGAAAACCTGCAGAGAAGCAATGCCAGGATGACAGTTGCTCATTTGGGTGGGCCTGACCTTTGATCAATCAGGAGAATCTTAATGGTTTTCAAAACATCAACTGAGACAATCCATCTTACGTTTAGGGCATTTAGCAGACGTTTTTATCCAACTTAAAATAAGTCAGTTTTTCAGAAGACAAACAGTATATCGCTGTTTCTTTTAACCATAACGTTCCTGAACATAAACAGGCTATGCAAACCAAACAAAACCAAAGAACGTGACATTAGGGCGCATTTATTTGGTTTTTATTCTTCAAATAAATTATCTTGTAAAGAAGTATCGTTCCAAAGAAAATAATTGTATTTCCCTTACATACAGTACATATATTCACTGCATTCTCTTAATCCCTTTTTCAGCAATGCCATTTTTGATCTTCACGTGTTTTACGTTTTGTGTGTTTTCTTGCAAATGTACATAATTGCATAATCCTTTTATTTACAAGGAGAGGAGAGAAGATAGCGACAGACATCAGAGTGCAGAAGAAGGGAACCAGCCAGGCAGAGGCAGAGCGTCCAGCCGACCTCCAGGAACCTCAGGCCCGCCGCTCTGATACCCAGGGCTGGCCAACTTGGTAAGTGCAAAACGTAAAGCAGAGAAGTGCGTGCAAGTACAGGTCATGTGATAGAAGCCTCTTAATTCATATATTATTATACCTGTCAAATAAACAGAAGAGTTTGATTGGCCATACCAGCAGCGATCTACTCGATCAAATAGGAAAAAGCTCAAATATTTGCAGGCATTAATTTAGGCTGATTAGGATTTGGCTGGGATCTACGGCCTGGGTTTAAACTATCCAGAACTAGAGGAGACGTTTGGGATGCTCGGGGGAAGCAGAGATAGCCGAGATATCATTGAGATGTATCAGAGAGAGCTTATAGATCAGAGAGACCATATAGATATCAGAGAGAGATCAGAGACAGCAGAGAGATATCAAAGGGACATCAGAGAGACAGCAGATACAGCAGAGAGATCGTAGACATCACAGAGAGAGCCTATAGACCAGAGACATCAGAGAGACATCAGAAGGACAGCAGAGAGATCATAGAGATATCAGAGAGACAGCAGAGATGATCATTCTAACAGCACTCCACAGTAATGAAGACACACTTAATAAACCATTGAATTGTTCAGATGTCTAGACTGAAGCGTTCCGTGGTTCCGGCCCCCTGTGAAGCCAGCAGACAACCTATTGACCTTGTGAGAGATAAAGTTTATATCAGGGGACAACAGAGAGGGACGCAGTAGACATGTCTACTGAAGCAGGAACACAGGAATGAAGGAGTAAAAACAAAGAAAGGCACAAGTTAGAAGCTACTTCCAGAAACGCTCTCACATCAGTTCATCAGTTCATCACCCCACCACCGCCACTTAACCAGTTAAAAAAATAAATGATTGGTTATTCTTGGCCAGACTCCCGACGAATGATTCCCAGGGAGGATGGTGAGTGCTCTCCACTAAAGGTTTCCCCAGCTGTCAGGAGGAGGGAATTCTTCAACGTCTCCGGATTCGTCGTGCGATTTGTCTCCCAAGTTGAACGTCAGCTTGTATCTCAACCGCACCTTCTCCTGGAAGACAACAGAACGCCAGCGAGCAGTTAGGGGCCGTCGGGTTTGCTGCCGGAGGTTCGCTATCAGCGGCTCACCACACGAAGGAGAAACGAAAAGCAAATGCCAACTGGATGCACAAGATGAATTTGGAATTAAACAACCAAGTCTGATTATGGGTAAGACAGGCAAAGGCCAAATCCACAGATATCTTGACGTTTCCATTTAACGAAACGCACATCAGCCCGAATTGAGCAACTGAGCATAAATAAACAAACACCCATTGGTTCCACTTTAAAGTGGATCATCTTAGGTAAATACTTCAGTAGTATGTTCTTTCATACATAGTCTTTAGTCTTAATGAAACCTTATCATTAATACGCCCTAAAAATGTATCACAATATGTAGTTTAACACATTTAACACAAACGTAAACCACTACTAAAGTACTACAGTGTAGTGACAGCGGACCACAAGGGGGCGTTGTGGAGCTGAGGGGGCCTGGTGGGGGGGTGGGGGGGGGGGGGTTGCTGTACCTGCTGGGGGTTGGCCAGCAGCAGGATCTGGGTGATGGCGGCCGGGGGGAGGACGGGGTTGAAGGCCGGGAGGTCGGTCCCCGAGGGAGGCTGGAGCCTCACCTTCATCACCTGCAGTGAGGAACACACACACACACACACACACACACACACACACACACACACACACACACACACACACACACACACACACACACACACACACACACACACACACACACACACACACACACACACACACACACACACACACACACACACACACCTTTATGGAATTCATTAACATTCAGGGCGTTTAGCCGACGCTTTTATCCAAAGAGACTCACAATAAGTCCATTTGGCAGAAGAAGAGAAACGACAATCGCTGTCGGTGCAGTAAGGATGTTCATAGAACCAAGTGCCAAGCACTAACCATCACTAGGTTAACCCATTCCCCTTACACAGCAGTGATAGCTAGGATAAGACGCTACACAATGCTAAGCACTGTTTAAGTGCAATGACGTTCATTAAGTGTGTAATTTAAGTTCCAGGACGTACAACATACATTAAGTGCGTAAGAGGGGGGTGGGGGGTGAGGGGGGTGGCTATGCAGAGTCCAGGTGAACTCTGAACAGGTGGGTCTTGATTGTTTAGCAGAAGCTGGTGAGCGACTCTGCGGTCCTGATATCGGCAGGCAGCTCGTTCCACCGCTGGAATTCACGCCTTAACAAAGAGCTTCAGCGATAGCAGGAAGTAGAATAAATATCACATGATTGATTATTTCCACCTGGCCCAGGTGGAAATAATGTTCATAACATACGAACACTGATACTATTAATAACACGATAGGGGAACCCCTGATGTACTTCCTCTTGGGTAAATCTAGCAGATGTTTTGTTCCAAAGCGACATTCTCAGAGATACAAAGCAGGCTGAGAAAAAAATCAAAGCATACAATCCATACTGGAGTGGTTCCAAAAGTTCCAAGCGTTGCTGAAGCAATTTTTCTAAAATCCAAAGGATAAAGTGCAGAGTAGCTATAGAGACCGCTGGGATATAGATTCATATCTTAATGAGTGGTGCATAACCAGAGTGAGAAACCCAGAACAGAATACACATCCTGCCTGGTCCCACGAGGTCAGCGTAAGTTCCAACGTTACTTATAGCGTAAGTGTGGTGTTCAGAGTTCGACTAGATTCTGCATAGCCTTATTGTATGTTGCACATCCTTGCACTTAATGTAAACACTTAGTGTGTTGTAAGTCCTGGCACTAAATGTACACACTTATCATATGTTGTACGTCCTGGCATTTAAAAATAGTACTTAGCATTGTGCAGCATCTTACCCTAGCTATCCGTTTCATACGGGGAATGGGTTAACCTAGCGATTGTTGGTGCTTGCAACTTGGTTCTATGAACATCCTTACTGTAGCGACAGATATATTGTTGTTTCTCTTTCTTCTGAGTCGCTTTGGCTAACAGCGTCTGCTAAATGCCCTTGATGTAAATGTGAACGTTAAATTAAGGTTAATCAAATTCCATATCCTCCTCGGCGGTCTTCTCCTGCTCTTCCTCGTTAACGTCGTGGCTTGGATCATGATTCGCTCCACCTTGTCTGTCATCACGTTGCATCGAACCAATCCCTCAACAGGCGGGCGCTCGGACCCCACCGGGGGGCTCACCTTGGGGACGGCCGACTGGAAGCGGATGCTGGAGATGGGCAGAGGGGCGGAGGAGAGCATGGAGATGATCACCACCAGCACGTCCGGCCGCGACCGTGGACAGTCCCGTGCAAAGTGGAACAGCACCCGGAGGCTGTGCTTGTCAAACACCGTCACGGGCAGCAGGCTACCTGGAGGGGCAAGCAGGCAGAGCCTCAGGATTACACGCTTACAGTTTACCCAGGACTGTATTGATGTCGCGCTTTCCCAACCAGGGGCCACTCAAAGATCTTTACAACACTGCCTCACATTCACCCATTCATGCACACGTTCACACACCGACGGCGGAGTCAACCACGCAGGGCGACAGCCAGCTGGTCAGGAGCAGTCAGGGTGAGGCGTCTCGCTCAGGGACACCTCGACACTCCGCTAGGAGGAGCCGGGGATCGAACCAGCAACCTTCCGGTTACCAGCCGACCGGCTCTCCCTCCTGAGCCCATGCCGCCCCCGGCCGTGAGGACTGAAGGACGCTGAAGGACTCACTTGGTTTGATCGACTCCAGGGGTACCGCCACGTCCGCTAGAGAGATGGCGCTCTGGGGGTCCCTAGGACAGAGGTGGTGGGGGAGGCTGGAGCTCGGACTGGGAGTGGTGGTCACGGCGCTGGGAGCCGTGCCGGAGCTGTGGTGGGACTGGGTCTGGAGGTCTCTCAAGGTGAGTTTGGACTGGGTTTGGGATTTGTCCCTGTGGAGAACACAGACATTATGACCAGGTGTTCAGAGTTCACCTGAACACCTGTGTTCTCTGCCTAGCCCCCCCCACCCCTCTAACGCACTTATGGTGTGTTTCACGTCCTGGAACTTCAACATAGTACTTAGGCCCAATCCCATTTCTACCCCTTACCCCTTCCCCTTACCCCTTCCCCTTACCCCTTCAAAACAAGGGGGAGGGGTAAGGGGAAGGGGTAGAAATGGGATTGGGCCTTAGTATCACGTAGCATCTTATCCTAGCTACCTCTATCTCTATGTATACAGGGAATGGGTTAACCTAGTTCTAGTTAGTGCTCGGCTCTTGTTCCTATGAACATCCTTACTGCACCGACAGAGATATATTGTTGTGTCTCCTTCTTCTTCTTGTTGCCGCTCTGGATAAAGGCGTCAGCTGAACGCTCACCATTTGACCTGCTGGTTCTCCGGGGGCAGGGACTGCTGCAGCAGGCTCTTCCCCAGGACGTCCAGCCCGTCCAGGGGGCTGGGCGGGGCGGCGGGGGCCTCTGGCGCCGGGGGGGGTGCGGGGAGACAGGAGAGGGTCACGGCGGGCAGCAGCAGCGCCCCCTGGGGGGCCGGGGCCACCGGCTCGGCCCCGTCACACGACTGCAGGGACGCACAATACACATTTAGTTAACTAGTGTTTAACTAAATGTTAAACATACTCATACTTACAATGAGTACATTTGTCAGAAGAAAGAGAAACAACACTATATCTCTGTCGGTACAGTAAGGATGTTCATAGAGCCAAGTGCCAAGCACTAACCATCACTAGGTTAACCCATTCCCCGTACACAACACAGATAGCTAGGGTAAGACGCTACACAATGCTAAGTATTGGTTTTAAAATGCAAGTTTAAAGGCGTCTACTGTGAACCCAAATAAAATGTTTTTTGTGATTAATTTTTGCAGCAGCGTTCCACAAGCTGAGAGGTCATTCATCTAGAAACACGCTGCATTACAGGTAAACATGACCTATGACCTTTAACCTAACAATTGTGCGGGTAACCCCTCCCCATAATCAACAATGATAGCACCACCAGCCTGTACAACATGGCAGAAGGGGGGGTTTGAACATGGGTTCATTTCTGTTTGAACCTACCTGGAACGTGTTGAAGTCTCCTAACTGAGAGCCGGAGAAGGAGTTTGAGGTTGCCTCGTTGAGACCTAGAGGAGCCATCAGAACAGTTAACAGTGATGCTAATGAGGGGAGGTCATGTTTCAGTGGCTGGGAGCGAGCCAGGGTAGTGAACCAACGGGTTAGTGTCCTCGCACGTTTGTCAGCTTCATGTTCTGGAAGCGATTAGCATAGCTTCAAACAACCCTCACTTCAAACACTGGGAATGAAAGTGGAGACAAGGAGGCTGTGAGAGAGACTAAGAACTGAAAGACGTCTTCTATTGTAAAAACATTGCTTGTTAAACGGGTGATAATGTGCCACCAGGCGTAAGTGTGATTAGCCGTGACAAGCCGATTGAAAATCTGCCTTTTCCAGCGCCCACAGGTGCACCTAGATGTACACTGCATGGATCAGTCTACCGGCCTACCAGGTGGACTGTAGCAAACGTTGCAGATCTATACATCAACCATCTGGGTGGACACGGCCACTAGTAGTGATGTCACTAGGTCACAAGGAACGGCCGATCTTCAAGCTCTTTGTAACGGCTGACACATGACCTGGTGGCGTAATATCACCCCTGGGATTGAGTATCCTCCTCACCCAGAGACATGAGCTCATCGTCCAGCAGGCTGAGGGCGGGGTCCAGGGTGGGGGCGCACAGGGAGGTGTCCAGGCCCGTGAGGTCCAGGAGGGCGTTGCCACTGCTGCCTGTTTGGACCCAGAACACACTCCCATCAAATCCTCTGCCTTTAAAGAAACCACTCAACCAGCGTCGTAAAGGTGCGTGCCAAGAACAGATAATCAAATGAGACATTCAGATAAAATAAGTCAATTAAATGTTATTAGTACAGCGCTTAATCACAGTTACAGTCTCAAAGGGCTTAACAGGCTGTGTGTTTATGACCCCCCCCCCCACCCTAGCCCCCCAGAGGGCAAGAAAAACCTCCCTTAATTAGCAAGGAAGGAATCTAGAGAAGGAACGCAGAGTGGGGGATCCCTCCTTCAGAGTGGGGGATCCCTCCTTCAGAGTTGGGGATCCCTCCTTCAGAGTGGGGGGTCCCTCCTTCAGAGTGGGGGATCCCTCCTTCAGAGTGGGGGGTCCCTCCTTCAGAGTGGGGGATCCCTCCTTCAGAGTGGGGGGATCCCTCTTTCAGAGTGGGGGGTCCCTCCTTCAGAGTGGGGGATCCCTCCTTCAGAGTGGGGGATCCCTCCTTCAGAGTGGGGGGTCCCTCCTTCAGAGTGGGGGATCCCTCCTTCAGAGTGGGGGTTCCCTCCTTCCAGGGAGGATCAGGAGAGTGACGATGAGAGTGAGGACAGATAGATCAGCTCCACACACGGACCCACCTGGCAGTGACCGCGGTGCGGCGGTCTCCCCGTTCATCTCCTCTCCCTTGACCAGCTGTCGGTACAGGTTGATGACCTGCGTCAGGCTGTCGTTGGCCTGCAGGATCTCAGCTGTAACACAGGCCGTTGCAAATCCTCCTTCAATTGTTTTACCACCAATTTAACTTACAGAGCACTAAATGGTGTCCTATTTCCCACCTGTAAGAGGGTACAGATCTTACAAGGCTATTCCCGTACATGCTGGCACTTTGTCAGTTTGAGTCTAAACACAATTCTTGACACTAATCAAAGAGCTTCGATTGTAATGTGAATCTGGAGATCAATCACTACGCAGCAGATCTATTAGCGAGGGAGTCTGATAGAATTATGCTCCCCCATCATCATTGCTATTGTGCATTACCTCCTATTGTACAGTCCACTGTCTGAACCCTCTCCCACCATCACAGCAGTCATCATCCCTCTCACCTAAGGCCTCATCGTTGTCTTCCGTGTCACTAGCGAGACGGAACAGCGTGGGCCTCATCTTTTCACAGCGGTTATAAAGATCCTGCAAAAAAAGAGACCCATTCTTTTGTAGACATATCACAATTTTAAATTGGCAATTTAATTGTATTTAATCTTTTAAGTTATCTTCATTTCGTTGAAATAATTTTGTTTGGAGGAGAAACAGCTACTTTTTGCAGAACATGTTCAGTCTGGTTCACGGTTCGCAGGTGAAGACCAGCATACCTTAATGAGCTCCTGCTGGCTGTACCTTAACGAGCTCCTGCTGGCTGTGATTGGCTGTACCTTAACGAGCCCCTGCTGGCTGTGATTGGCTGTACCTTAACGAGCCCCTGCTGGCTGTGATTGGCTGGACCTTAACGAGCCCCTGCTGGCTGTGATTGGCTGTACCTTAACGAGCTCCTGCTGGCTGTGATTTGCTGTACCTTAACGAGCTCCTGCTGGCTGTGATTGGCTGTACCTTAACGAGCCCCTGCTGGCTGTGATTGGCTGGACCTTAACAAGCCCCTGCTGGCTGTGATTGGCTGGACCTTAACGAGCTCCTGCTGGCTGATATTGGCTGAACCTTAACGAGCTCCTGCTGGCTGTGATTGGCTGTACCTTAACGAGCCCCTGCTGGCTGTGATTGGATGGACCTTAACGAGCTCCTGCTGGCTGTGATTGGCTGAACCTTAACGAGCTCCTGCTGGCTGTGATTGGCTGCACCTTAACGAGCTCCTGCTGGCTGTGGGAGAAGCGGTCCTTGCTGTAGTTCTCCAGCAGCTGCCCCAGCAGGCTCACGCTCTCCTTCACTTCCTGGATGGCGTTCAGACGCTTGGACACCTTCTCTGTGCGTTTCTGGTCCTGAGCGGGAATAAACAACAATAGTGTTACAAAAGAACAAAGACTGGGAACTAAACACCAAAAACAATGCAAATGATCAGGGAAGAACTGGCCCGAAAATTCTGAATGTTTTATTTATTCAGGCAGCAGAAATGTTTAAGGTCCAAATGCAAGTTATTTTGTCGCTGTACATATGTCTTGTATTTTCCATTCAACACATTTCCATCAATGAATTATTTGTTTTTCGTTCTACCACATGATGTCGGCCCACCCATCACGCTAATAGCCTCCAGGAAAGAGGGTTCCCCTTCCTTATACCCCCCCCCCCCCCCCCCGCCTGCCTCAGTGCCAAGCGTCAGGGGGTTCCTGTGAGATCCCAGCAGAGATAATCTCAGCTCACAATGACCGTGACCCACCTCCTGCACCATCTCGTTGATGAGCTTATTGGCCGCCCTCAGGTCCTCAGGGTGAGAGCTGTTGAGCAGGCGGGACAGCATCTACACAAACAGGAAGAGGAAGGAGGACGGGCACTCAACGCAGACCGCGACTTCCTCCAGGCTCCTATTGTTACCTCGGTTCAATCAAGGTTCGGGGGCCGCATGTGGCTCAGGAGGAGGCAGAGCGGGTTGGCTGGAGAACGTAAGGTTGCTAGTTCGACCCCCGGCTCCTCCTAGCGGAGTGTCGAGGTGTCCCTGAGCAAACGCCTCACCCTGACTGCTCCTGACGAGCTGGCTATCGCCTTGTGTGTATGTGTGTATGAATGGCTGAAGGCAATAATTGTAAAGTGCTTGAGAGGCCACAGGTTAGAAAAGCGCTGTCTAAATGCAGTCCATTCACCAGTTAAAGGTTGGGTATGGGATTTGCTAAACGCCAGCAGATTTTGAAAACACACAACTCAAATGGTCATACCCTCTCCTTCAACGCTGACTCCACCCATTCCAAGTACATGGACGCAATCATCCACAGATGCGCGAGATCGAGCCATTAGCTAGTTAGCTAGCTCCAGTAGCTATGGCAGGATAACAACAAACAGAACTTGCTCTGGGTCACGAGCTTTGAGTACGTGCACGAAGGGGTCACGCGCGGGGGGGAGTGCAGTACGACCGTTTGATTGACGTACTTACTGTCCAATGCCACTCGGTGGGTCTGGAAATCATTGGCTGGAGTTTTTCGAGCCCGGCCCGTTCCACAGATGATTGACTTGTTTCATTTTCATGTCAGTACTTCTAACTCAGTGGCTGTAAGTGGGTTATGATAAGAATTTCAAGTAATTTTGCAAAAATGGCCAAAAAGGAGAATTCCATACCCAACCTTTAAGGTTTACCCCCGGATAACGAGAGACGTCTGAGCCTTACCTTGGACTTCTCCTCGTCCTCGAACAAGGCGCTGGTGGCTCGGGGAGCGGGAGGGGGGAGGGCCGTGTCGTGAGGAAGCACCGGGTCCTGCTTCACAATACCTGGAACAATGGATTTCACATTAAGAGCGTGCTTCACAATACCTGGAAGATCACAATGGATTTCAACTTAAGAGCGCGCCTGTCAACACTGGGACGTTATTTACAGAGCAGGAGAATGAGGTTTACTGTTCTGTTAAACAGCACTTTGGAAGATATATTACAAAAGAGTAGAGAGCCGACAGATAATGGCGACAGCTAGGGCTGGGTATCGTGGCCAATTTCTTAAATCGATTAGATTTCAATTCATAAGGTTCTGAATCGATTAATCACGATTCGATTCGATTCAATCTGCTCGTAAATAATGAAAATGGCTCAACTGTGCTACAAAATACGAATGTACTCTATTTTTTCTCTTCACCTTAAACAACAGGTTTTAAGTGCAAACTTGTAAATTGGACAGTTTAAACTTGAGCTGTAAACAAAACTCAAGTCCCAAAAGTGCAATTTTGAAATTAGAAAGGAATTGCAAGTGAAAGTGTATTTAAACTACAACATCCCATCACTGCCAATTGCATTGAGGCATTGTTTATTAATGTGCAGAAATAATAATAACGGTAACAAAAAAGAAAACGATCTCATGCCCTATCATCGACATTGCAAAATTCTAATGAAATCAATCCAAAATCGATTAAATCATTTTTTTTACCCAGCCCTAGTGACTACTGTTAACCATTACATAAATACTATGTGCTGAGATGGAGTACGATCGTGAAATATATTGAGTCTACGATACAAAAAGCTCAGGGACAGATCGCGTATCACCGACACTCTGCCAGCCTGACTGGTGGCACTGATAATCTCCGGACGGATCTGAACTCTGAGAGGGAGACGTTGACCTCGGCTGGATGAAAGTGGTACATTCATACATCTAGGTTCTGCATTCTACACCAGGCTTCAGGTAGACCCACCCTGTTTCTTCAGCATCTGATAGGCGTCTGCTATCTTTGTCTCCTCGGGAAGGCCCAGGGTCCAGCTGAACATCACCTCCAGAACCTTCTTCTTCACAGGTTCCGGGGCTCTGGAACCCAAGTACTGCAGCGCAGGGATTCAAAAGGTTTGCGTCACAGAGTCACACTTCTCTGCACATTAGCCGTTTTCACAGTTGTCAGCTTGCTTGCAAAAGAGGAAGCCATGATCTAAGCATTACCTTGGGTGAGACCACTTTGATGAGCTCATTCAGGAAGCGAAACTTTGCCACTTCGGTGTGAAACCGCTTCCCGCAGTTCTTCATGCACGTCTCGAGAAGCTGGGGGGAAGCATTGCACACGCTCGACAAAACACGATACCATACCCCATACTCCTGGAACACCACTCAAGACACCCTCAAACGTACTGCTTCTGTATAACAGTCTGCGTTCAAGCAGAAGCTTTACAATATATTAGTAGACCCCTCCTGCTCTTGCTGATCCCCAGTTTCTCCCTTGCATTGCCCCTTCACACACAATATAACATGTCATTTCATTTATTTTTTTCCACCCATTCACACGCATCTGCTCACACACGCACATCCCGATCATTTGTGTATTTGTCATTTGTTATCTGTACTCCTGTTTGGGCCTCTTTGACCAGATCAGTATAGAGAATAAGAAACTGTTCTTAATTGTTTTTTATCTGGAAATACAAAGGTTACAACATACAAGACTTGTTCATGGAGGTCCTATGAGAAAGCCATAGCAATAAGGCCAAAGACGGCAGAAATATACATTTTTAAAGTGAAATATATGCATGTCTCCGATGTCTAAACAGGTATAACGTGGGGTCAAAACAACGTAGCCTGGGCTCATGGGAATATGGCTACTAAGAGTAGATTCCATAGCACCATTGTCTTATCATTAATACAATCATATTGTTATCATCAGATCGATTTGCAGAAACATACAGACATAACATCCATACGGAGCTCATTTGCAGCGTCATGTGATGGTGAAGGCTAGTTAAAGACAGGCTTTCTCCCGTCTTTAACAAAGCGGCCCTACCGTGAGCGCCTGCAAAGCCTCCCACTCCTGGGGTGACTGGATCTTGTGTGCCAGGAGCCGGGTGGCCAGCTGGGGTCTGACGATACATTAGAACACATCATATGTTTGGCTGTTACTGATCCGGTAAACGCTAGGGCGCACATACAGTATCTACCATGCACTCCAACTGAAGCAATGGCACAATACAATTAATCGTAGCAGAACACCGTAGTAGATAAGTATAGTTTGTGGATTTTTGTTTAAATCAGGGTTTGAAATGTAAAGCATGATTTTAGTATTTAACCAAGAACATAGATAGGTTCATAGCCATTATTAAATCCACACAAGTTGAACAAGACCTACCCTTCTGTTTCGTTGTTGAGTAGGTCCCAAAACGCTTTGATACTTTCCCAGTCATTCTCTTTATTCATTGGATTCGTGGCTTTATCTAATTAAAGATAAAGACACAACGATTGGCGTCATTCTTTGGGCCATGTTTTGAATGTATGGTTGCTTTGTTGCAATGAGGATTGCTGGCCAGCATCAGTAATGTACTATGTGTTAAATTAGTCAAAGTTTATTTCAGTTTGAGTGTCATAAACAGCAGCACTAGTATATAATTATCACCAATCAACTTTGCGGTCAGGAGAATCAAAGCTAGCATGTCAGCGAATCCTCGATGTGTGACCGCTTGCGTTTGAGCAACGATCCCTACAGAGCTGTCGAACAAAACGGCGACTTATATCGAGAATGACTCCATGAAGCACACAGGGTGATGAAGGTGTAAGTAAGTCCAGGTGTAAGTTAGTCAGTCCAGCTGTAAGTCAGTCCAGGTGTAAGATAGTCAGTCCAGCTGTGAGTCAGTCCAGGTGTAAGTTAGTCAGTCCAGCTGTAAGATAGTCAGTCCAGCTGTAAGTCAGTCCAGGTGTAAGTCATTCAGGTGTCAGTAGGTCAAGGTGTCAGTCAGTCCAGGTTTTAGTCGGCCAAGGTATCAGTCAGTCCAGGTCAGTCAGTCCAGGTGTCAGTTAGTCCAGGTGTAAATAAGTCGGTCCAGGAGTGAGTCAGTCAGTCCAGGAGTGAGTCGGTCCAGGAGTGAGTCGGTCCAGGAGTAAGTCAGTCCAGGTGTCAGTCGGTCCAGGTGTCAGTCGGTCCAGGTGTCAGATGATGTCTGTCCACTCTGGGCTTGATGTCATTTCCCCTCGACTCGTCTGTCGCTCTCGCGAGTTTAAACATGATCTTAGCGGATATTAATAAACGCTAAATAAGAATACAGCTGTACATAACATAGCGGACAGGGTGATGGTACCGAGGTGATGGTGAACGTGGTGTGTGATGACTTACTGATAAGCGACTCCAAGCTCGCCTCATCCGGAGGCGCCGCCATGTTTCGGTGATTTCACAGTATCGCGGATCCTCTCGCGATACTTCGTCTCCTATCAGAACGTCTTTAGGCACGGGCCCCCTACTGGCCGGGACGGGCTTCTCGCGATACCTTCGTCTCCTATTAGAACGCCGTTCGGCCCTCTAGCGACCGGGACGGGAACCGCACCACATTGATTACAGCAGCAGACAGGCGGCGGCCAGGACTGCGTGACACCCCGGACAACTCAGCAGGGTCTAAACCTGAACCCGTGTTCGTGATCTTAGCGGTACATGGAGTCTTCAGGGTGTGGTTGGAAGTCCGAGAGATGATGAACCTTCTGGTAGAGGACAAGAGCGCCGAGCGGAGCAAGAGATCATGGGGAGGACGCACATGCTGCAGCACACCGCCGCCCCGCACTGTGACAATCACCGCCCTGTAATCTGCTCCCACTGGGTCCGACTGGGAAGGAAACCATCTGTCTGTGACACGGAGATGGCGAGACGTCACTAGGCGCCCCGGACAACCGCTCGTCTCCAGAAGAACCAGAACCTAGGATCTTCATCACAGGATTTACAGGATCCAAAGGATCGACATCAAGGTTCTTCTCGCTTTAAATGAAAGTTTGTTCGCTGGAAACTTAGTTAGTTAGTCGGGCTAACGGGTTGGGTTCAATAGACCTGCTTAGTTATCTGACCCCTGGCCACCAGGGTTATCAGACGTTTCGTGGTTGTACTGTCCTCTGCAGAACACTGCAGATCTGTGTCCCTGAGCTGGTCTAGCCCCCGGACCCTGCTAGCCTTTAGCATGGCTGTAGCATGGCTTTAGCATGGCTGTAGCATGCCTCCCCGGTTGCACATAAAGGTAGTATCGTTCAGGGTGTAGCCTAGTTCCTCCTGACAGGAACGAGGACAGCAGTAGAAGTGTTTCTGTCTTCTCCCTCAAGACCGAGAGGACGTCAGACATCAGAGGAATCTGGATTACTGATCATCCTTATTGATCATCCTTATTGATCATCACACAGCGATGGGTTCCCTGAAGGCTCTGCAGGAGTGGTGCCGCCTGCAGTGCGAGGAGTACAGCGACGTGGACGTGAAGAACATGTCCTCGTCCTTTCGAGATGGTCTGGCGTTCTGTGCCATCATCCACCGCTTCAGACCGGATCTCATGTGAGTAACCTTCAGACGTCTCTAACGACTCGGAAACATCTGGTCTGAATCTCTGAGCTCCTGAGTGAACGGTGCCACTTATTGTGATTGATTGACAGCTGTCTGGCAGACGTCTCATTCAGCCCAACGATGCATGAATGTCGGTTTCTGAATGATCTTTTGACTTGTTGTGGTTTTTGGGACGTTGATGTAAATGGTACTAGATGGGCAGTAGGCTGCAGGATTGGATTAGGATAGCGAACATATGCGTACTGGGTTGCTTACGTCCTGGTTTCAGGCTGACATCATTAGTAGTTGTATCAGGATAAAATGTATCAGTGAACGAGATTTCACACCGTTTATTGTTGTTGTCCCTTCTGGAGCAGTTCTATCAGCTGATCTAGGCTGGACTCCATTATGTAATGTAATCAGTACTTAAACTCTTTTTAATCAGGGTTTAGAGTAGCCTACCCAGTCCTATGTATATAAACCTTATCATTTCTTTGTAACACACACACACGCACACGCAAAATGGCCTTACATTAGTTGAAGAACAACCTATAACAAATCTCAGATGGAACATGTTGTCAGAATGAAGTTAGTGTTCAGTGTTGTTTTTGGGCTGATTTGTATTAATCTGTTTTGTCCTAACTTGTTGTGAACAACCGAGAGGATACACGATACGGAGCTACAGTAGACTTTATTCCCAGACAATCCAGCAACGCAAAGTTCAAAGTGTAAAGTACTAATGAGTCTGCCTCGACTGTGTCTCTCAGCAGGGCACTGGCCCTGTCCTCTCTCCCCTGAACACTCGCCTCTGATGCAGACCAGCAGTCTGTCAGACTAAGCTGTAGCCCGGGACCTCTCGCTGTCAGACTGCATTTAGCTCTAATGCTGCTCCAGGCCATCACAGCGACGCAAACGGAAATGTGCAGTCACTGTCCTGCATAGCGCTTCTGTGAAGAGGGCTTTCTCATAACAACTGGGCTGTGCATACATGCCTCCACTGCCCTTAGTTTCTGGCCTGGTTCAGCTCAGCATTATTAAAGGTTTTATATTATAGAAGCCTGTCAAGATTTACATTTTTCCCCATCTGTAGACATCGGTATCATCAATTATAATCATTCTGTTTTCTCTTTTATTATCTGTATTGACTTTAGCTGTTTAATCCATTTTAGTTTTGCATGGCTGTTTAATATAGTCTCTGAATTCAACTGACAAATTCGACTAACTCAGCATGAAGTCATTCAGAACGCACGCACGCAAGCGCTATTGGCTGTTTGACTCAGTACCAACTTAACCGGAGCGGGCAGAGGCACCCTTCATCTGGGGTTCTGATGAAACTGAACACGCATGCCCAGTGCCCATACATAAATGTATATATACACACACACACACACGCACACCCAGTTCCTCAGCAGACACCTTTTCTAAAATAACCCTGTGTGAGGCCTTGAGTCACAAGGTTAGCCGTTCACATCCGTCCCGGTGTCGTGTCGGACGGTCTGTCGGCCACGGTCAGTTGAGCGGCACTCAGCATATTTCCCAACATTAGCAAAGTCCGACAGTGTTGTTCTCCAAACCCGACCGGGTGCACAGTAATTGGCCCGTCCTACCGGCGGGGGTCCTCCCCTCCTCGCACGTCGGGCTAACCATCAGCGCCGCGATACCGCGGAGCACAGCTGAACCTCAGCTAGCCCGCGCGGCAATTCACCCCGTGAGCAACATCGAAACGTCAATTAGGGCGACGGGAGGCGTCAGCTGGAAGCAGAGCTTTCACTGTTGTCTTTGTGGAACGGACGTGACTGCGAACCACCTCGACCACGCCGACCGCTGTGGTCGCTCTCCATATTTAGATCTGCTGCTGCAAAGTGTGTTTGCTTTCATGGGGAAGGGATGGGGAGAACAGAGGTGACTCTGTGCTGCTCGGGGCCGCAACAAGGAGCTCCTTCACAGAGCTCCTCTGTGTCCATGTGTCACGTCTCCTGAAGGCCTCCCCCAGTACCGTAATCTCCCGCCGTCGTCCTGTGAACACACGCACGCACGGCCGTGCCCGACGGACATTCCTCGGCACCTCCTCAGAGCTGTCGCTTTCTTCTTCCTGAGCGTTAGCAGCAGGATGTTTACGGGCGTGGGCTGTTCCTCTGCTCGCTCCTCACGAGGTGAGGTCAGGGGAGGCCGCCTTGTAATCAGGAGGCCTTCAGGGAGGTTTGTGCAAGAGTTTCCAGGTGCTCTCGGCAGCCTGTGGCGGTCGACCGAAGCCCCGAAGAGAGGGATGAGTGGGAGAGGCCCTCCTCCTGGTTACATGGAGGTGTAGGCTAGCTTGTTTTCAAAAAGTGTGTGTGTGTGTGTGTGTGTGTGTGTGTGTGTGTGTGTGTGTGTGTGTGTGTGTGTGTGTGTGTGTGTGTGTGTGTGTGTGTGTGTGTGTGTGTGTGTGTGTGTGTGTGTGTGTGTGTGTGTGTGTGTGTGTGGCACTCTAAACCCCGATTAAACTGAGGAGTACTGATTACATTACATAATGAAGTCCAGATCATTTGATAGAACTGCCCTCCAGACGGGACGCTACTAATAAACGGTGTGAACTCTGATTCACTGATTCTCGTATTTCGTCCTGATACAACTATAATGTGTGTGTTTGTGCGCGCGTGTGTGTGTTTGTTCCTTTTCATCATAACCCTGACCATGACTCTCTCCGTCGTTTCAGAGACTTCTCAACGCTGTCCAAGGAGAACGTCTACGAGAACAACCGGCTGGTGAGTCAGTCAGCGGCCGCGACCAGATGAGCTCATGTTGGGGGGGGGGGCTGGCCTCAGGGCGGGGCTGGGCCGTCACGGCGGGGGTGAGATCACCGGTGGACCCCCACCGAGGGGCAGGTCTCGGTTTCTGGGGCTTGGGACGGCTTACTACAAGGCGTTTGGTTTTGGAGCCAGAGCCGTTTGGTTTTGTGTGTCATCGCGTTGACTAATGTCCTCGTGTTTCGTTGTTATGCTAGTAGTGTGGGAACGCTACTTGTTGGAGCACATCAAAGGCTTCCTCCCAGCTGGGAGCGGCAGTCTGGTAGTGGTTATTGAAGGGAGCGCTCTGCCGCTCTCCCACTGGGCAGCTCACTTTCTACGCAATGAGCTTTTTGGCGGAGACGTAGAAAAAGGAGTCTTGGAGGTTTCGACATAGTTTTACATTTAGGGCAATTAGCAGACGCCCCTAACCCTAGTTCAGAGCGACATACACCCATTAATGTACGTTCACACACCGACGGCAGAATCGACCACGCAGGGCGACAGCCAGCTCACCAGGAACAGTCTGGGCGAGGCGTCTCGCTCAGGGCCACCTCGACACTTGGGAGGAGATGGGGACCGGACTAGTAACCTTCCGGTTACCAGCCAACCCGCTCTACATCCTGAGCTACTGACCTCACGTAGATGTTCCATGGTTGCTCTGTAACTTTAAAAAGTTGCACTGCGCTGCTTTGGTTCATTCTAGGCTTCAAACGGCTGCAGTTTGCTGCTCATGTTTCACAGCCTGGGAAAGTTTAACAGGTACAGGAATGATCCGCAGGGGAGCTGACGGGAGCTGGAGGAAATGCAAAGCAACCCCTATTTCCAGAATCATGATCTCTTTCGACGGGCTACTACTTCCGACCAAACCCCCAGACTACCGGGTGACCTTGAGAAAGACAACATGGAGGTCGTCTCCGGCCCGGTCCGAGCCCAGCCCTTGCATCATGCTGCTGCTGTTTACATTCTTCATGTATTGAACCGCTCTCGGTCTGGAGCAGTCGGCGGTTCCATTAGGGACTAGTTCCCAGCCAGAAGGAATTTTCCTGCCCGGTGCCAAGTAATTCCCTGTGGCTATATCACTAAGCCTGCTCTACTAATCTGGACTGTGACCGAGCACGCAGGCAAAGACAACAGAGAACTTACAACCACTCAGACGATCGTGTTAACCTGCCCGCTCCAGGGTAGGTTTGTTTACTGATGTCGGTGTGTTCCAGGGGCTTCCCCTCGCTAATTGTGGATTCCTGCTGTGTGAGGTTATGATAGCCAGGCCGGGCAGATGTCTGGTCTAGTGTGAGGCCTTTGGGTTGAGGAAGAATGCAGGGTGCAGTTATTGTTATCATGAACAGTTACTTCACTGTGTTGGATAGACAAGAATGTTATCATGCACACGTGCACTCACTCACTCACTTATGCACGCACTCACTCACTCACTCACTCACTCACTCACTCACTCACTCACTCACTCACTCACTCACTCACTCACTCACTCACTCACTCACTCACTCACTCACTCACTCACTCACTCACTCACTCACTCACTCACTCACTCACTCACTCACTCACTCACTCACTCACTCACTCACTCACTCACTCACTCACTCACTCACTCACTCACTCACTCACTCACTCACTCACTCACTCACTCACTCACTCACTCACTCACTCACTCTCACTCACTCTCACACTCTCAAACATCACACTCTCTCTCTCTCTGTCACACACACTCACACAATCTCACTCACTCACTCACCATCATGCAGACACCATGACCCCTGACCCCGGTCTGCCCCCCCCCCAGGCCTTCGAGGTGGCCGAGGCCCAGCTGGGGATCCCTGCTCTGCTGGACCCGGAGGACATGGTCTCCATGAAGGTCCCCGACCGCCTCAGCATCATCACCTACGTCTCCCAGTACTACAACTTCTTCACCAACAAGTCCCACGGTGGGAACACAAACCTCCTCGCCTTATCTCAGTGGCTCGCTCACTTTTAAAGGGCTCCTACTATACCCCCCGGGTGTGAGGGTGATCAGTAGGGCTGGGAATCGATCCGAATTTCCTGGATCGATCCGATTCCGATTCATAAGGTCACGATCCGATTCGATCCACGATTCGATCCGATTCGATTAGATATCGATCTATTTACAGACATAATGCAAATAAATACTGTCCCATAGACAAAACAGCTCCATGTGTTTGTGATTGTATCTGTGTACGTGTAAGAGGGACTCAGAGAGAGAAGAGTCAAGAATCAAGTATTTATTTTAGACAAAAATCCAAGTATTATTTGAAATTTAAAATTATTTAATTTTTATTTTTTTTTTATTTTATTAATTAAAGATCGATCCAGACATTTTTGGATCGATATCGTGCTTTTTGAGCATGAATCGATATCGGATCGCGGATCGATTTTTTGAACACAGCCCTAGTGATCAGCCATTACAAGCTGTGTTTTAGTGCCGTCACAAGTGGGCGTGTCCCCCTAGATGTGGGACGGATAGATCAGCAACCTTTGCTACAGTCCACTGGGTAGGCTGGTAGAACGGTCTATCAGGCATTAACCCAGGTGGACACGCCCACTTGTGATGTCACTAAGGCACGGGGTTAGTACTGCACTGGCTGATCCTACTCACCCCTGGGGGTATGAAAGAGGCCCTTTGAGTGATTGTAGCTCTATAACCCCGATGCCCCCTACCTCCCTTCAGGAGTAAACGTTTCACTTTTAGTTTGTTTGGTGACCTCCTCATGAGGTCTGATCCCCGGGTCGCTATTGGCTGACTCCCAGCAGGTGACCGTGGCTCTAACCCCTCCCCTTGTGCCTTGCAGCCAACCCCCCGTGCATGAAGCGGCCGGCGGGGTCGGGGCAGGGCGAGCCCGCCCAGAAGAGGCTCATGGCCCCCCAGGAGGACACGGCACTGGAGGCTGAGGTAAGGACGGACCCGCAACCACGACCTCACAGGGCGCGGGGGGCTGAGGGGCACACTGTGTGGACCTGAGGGCCCCCACTGTGTGGACCTGAGGGCCCCCACTGTGTGGACCTGAGGGCCCCCACTGTAGAGACCTGGGGGCCCCCACTGTAGAGACCTGGGGGCCCCCACTGTGTGGACCTGAGGGCCCCCACTGTGTGGACCTGAGGGCCCCCACTGTGTGGACCTGAGGGCCCCCACTGTAGAGACCTGGGGGCCCCCACTGTGTGGACCTGAGGGCCCCCACTGTGTGGACCTGAGGGCCCCCACTGTGTGGACCTGGGGGCCCCCACTGTGTGGACCTGAGGGCCCCCACTGTGTGGACCTGAGGGCCCCCACTGTGTAGACCTGAGGGCCCCCACTGTGTGGACCTGAGGGCCTCCACTGTGTGGACCTGAGGGCCCCCACTGTGTGGACCTGAGGGCCCCCACTGTGTGGACCTGAGGGCCCCCACTATGTGGACCTGAGGGCCCCCACTGTGTGGACCTGAGGGCCCCCACTGTGTGGACCTGAGGGCCCCCACTGTAGAGACCTGGGGGCCCCCACTGTGTAGACCTGGGGGCCTCCACTGTGTAGACCTGGGGGCCCCCACTGTGTGGACCTGGGGGCTCCCACTGTGGAGACCTGGGGGCCCCCACTGTAGAGACCTGAGGGCCCCCACTGTGTAGACCTGGGGGCCCCCACTGTGTGGACCTGGGGGCCCCCACTGTGTGGACCTGGGGGCCCCCACTGTGTGGACCTGGGGGCCCCCACTGTGCGTGGAGACGCATTGATATCTGGTATCTGAAAGCTGTGGTGGCAGCTTTTAGATTATAACATTTGAATATCCATAAAGGAGAGTGTTGATTGGTAAATGGACTGAATTTATGCCGCGCTGTTCTAACCAGTGGCCTCTCAAAGCGCTTTACGATATCGCCTAACATTCACCCATTCATTCACACGTTCACTCACTGACCTGCAACCCTGCCAGGCGACAGCCAGCTGGTCAGGAGCAGTCAGGGTGAGGCGTCTCGCTCAGGGACACCTCCACACTCAGCTAGGAGGAGCCGGGGATCGAACTAGCAACCTTCCGGTTACCAGCCGACCCGCTCTCCCCCTGGGCCACATGCCACCCTTCTATATGCTTATTAACGATAAATAACCGGCTCAAATCTGGGCCAGGGGTTTGAGTGAATGATGGGTAAAGTGTAAGCTGACTAACGAACACATAAGGTCTGATCGGTCGATCAGCAATCTCCCTGACGCACTCTTTGTCAGAGTTCAATAGAGAACAACTTTAGTGCAATGTCATCCTATTGTGACTTCCTTATTTTAGGGATCACTGGTTCTCTCACCTAACCCCGTTCACACAACTCGCACTGTTCCTGTTCTGCTGATATGATCATAATCCTGATCCTGATCATCACCTTCAATTCAAAGACATATCAGAATATTCTAAATCAGTTTGGACACAGAGATATTCTGCTGTGGTAACTCATTCCTGATGGTGCATGTTTGTTTTCAATCAGTGAATTTCAACAGCAGCCGAAACATTGTTGATTTGAAAACCTTAACAAATCCCTTGACAATTTATTACTGCTGGCCGAGTTTGTTTCTGGTCACCCTCACAGATACTTTACAGGTGACTGGTCGAACACAATATATGGACAGTGAAAGATCCTGTTTGTCCACTTTTGTGCTCGTCTGTCAGCATTCCACTAAGTTAAAAACAAAAAGAGAGCGATGTGATTGCAACGGCAGAACTGACTCATGGCGCACTTTAAAGCGAAACTGGAATAGTTGACGCAATGTCGATCGGCTTGTTTGTGACATATTGTAACGTGTGATAGTCGTGTCTTTTGATTCCGGCACAGATATATCCGTTGACAACATCTTTTGTGTTTTTCCTCACTTTAATTCGGCGTATTCTTTATGCTGACGGGCGGAGGGCTCTGTCCATCACTCTGGCATGTCCTTGTTCGACCCAGGCTCTGAAGCGGGGGTCATGGCAGCCTCACGTGGTTTCAGGTCTTGACCAGCATGAGCTGGGAGAAAGTGATGACGCCACAGGTCAATGGAGATAGCCTTCTGTATCCTCTCTCTACTTCTGTTTTCCGCATGCCTCTTCATCCTCCCCTTCTCCGTTCATCTTTCTTTCATACTCTGGCTTCCTCTTCCTCCTCTTCCTCCTGCGCCCCATTTTCAGATGGAGACCCACTCCTCCTTCCCCTCTTCCTCCTGCTCTTCATCCTCCTCTTCACCTCTCGTGCCCCCCCCGTGCTGCGGCCCCCCGCCCAGGCACTAGCCTGGGGGAGGGGGGGGCTAGGCTATGAGGATAGTCTTTTATTTTATTAAGTTATTTTACCCATCTCCTTTTTTATACAAAATGAAAAACCGTTTCTTACCGTCCAATCACTGTGTGCACATTTGGGATTTGTTTTGCTTTTTTAAACACATTTATTTTGTGCATTGCCTAAATGACAATCAAACGTGAGTGCCCTTAAAACCGTCTGGGTTACTGAGATCAGAACGTCTCCCAAAAGCCCATGTACCTTTTTTTCCTGGGTTCAAATGTTCCGGCCAAAACCGGAAAAATACTAGGAAAACAAATAGACCAAAGTGGGTTGGACCACGCAGCCGCCCAATCGACACGGGCCTAGCCCAACAACTAGCCAATCAGAATCAAGAATCCACATCCTCGAATCCTGACTCCGTGTTTGATCTCCACCCCTCCACCCCCCCTCACCCCCACCTCTCCATATCCTCCACCCCCCCCCCCCCCCACCACCACTCTGCGTGGCCCCAGCCTGCCCAGACCGGTTTGGACGCCCCGAGGCTGAAGAGCAGCACTCTGAGCAGCGCCTGCACCGCCTGCCTGAAGCACGTCCACCTGGTGCAGAGGTTCATGGTGGACGGGAAGCTCTACCACCGCAACTGCTTCAGGTGAGGACCCGCTCATCTTACACCTGATTGGACGACAATAAATACACACGAGGACGGTTCTTAGGCCTGGCTCCTCAACAGACACATAGCGGCAACGATGCAAGATAAATTAAATAAAGATAAGTAAAATAAAAAATGAGTAAAAGTAAGTTGCAGCATCAGTAGATCGCAATGATAAATGATAATAATCGGAATACAATTAAAATAAAAACGTTGTAATAATAAGTAATGATGTGTAGTGAATTGTTAAGTGTATGTGTAACGAGGACCAGATTCACACATATTTCACCTTATCGCATTTGAAGATGGGTTGATTTGTGAGGAAGAATGACTTATCTTTTGGACGCTTCGGCCAGCGAGATATTTGATTTAATTTTAGAGCGTGGCCATGGGAAAGTACAGGCAGTTAAGTTACCAAGAATACATTCAGTGAGACAAAGGAGAGTTTAGGCTTGGTCACGGCTGGAGTCAGTTCCGGCGGGGGAGGCCAAGTTTCCCTGCAATACACTCTGGGGGAAGGGGCTATCTCTGAAAGGCTGCAACACAGTTAAAGGAATCTACACAGCAAAGAGGTCTGTCGACTAGCCTCGATATCAGACTCCATGGCAACAGTGGCAATGCAAACCATCTCAACCGCTCTCAGTTAGAGAGAGGGAGGCATGTATCTCTAGGTTGGGAGGGAGGGAGAATGTATACAGTTATTTTTAAATTGATGAGTTATTAGCTAGGTATTGTGGGCTCATGGTTTTGTTCAGATGGGATATGCATGTGTACATGTGTTGTGTAGTGTGTATGTATGCTGGCTGCTGGAACACCTACATTTCTCTGCTGAGATGAATAAAGTATATCTTATCTTATCTTCTGATTCTATTTCTAAAACAGTTAGTTTTGGGTTTTCTTGTGAATGGATTCATAACGTAAACCGTAGCTTCCTAACATAAATCTAAAGTGTAGGCAATTTTCCCTGATGGAACAAAACAAATGAACGCGACGCAATTCTAATCCACTTGAATCGGGACTCGTTCTCCGGGTCCTGAACCGGTTCCATGTTAATGAGTGTTCTACTGGTTCTTCTGGTTCCTCTGGTTCCGCTCAGGTGCATCGAGTGCAGCAGCACTTTGCTCCCCGGCTCCTACAAGATGGGCAAGGAGTCCGGCTCTCTGATCTGCACGCACCACTTCAACCGGCCTGCCTTAGCCAATCAGAACGGACGGCCGGACCTGAGCCAGCGGCCCGCCGAAGCTCGCTCCGCCCGGATTGGTCGATCCCCGTCACGCCAAGAAGACCCGCCTCCCGAGAGCGAGCGGGAAATGGCAGCCGCCCCCGCGGTCACCTCCCCCGCGGTCACCTCGCCCGCGGTCACCTCGCCCGCGGTCGTCTCGGCCGCGGTCACCTCGCCCGCGGTCGCCTCGTCGGATCGGAACGTGTTGCCTAGCGACTGTCCGTCAGAGGTCACGCCGTCGCCCACGCCCGCGACTGCCCAATCAGACGCTCTGATCATCGAGGAGGAGGAACCGTCGGTCCCGCCCAACCCCTTCGGGGACAGCGACGATGAGGAGGAGGAAGAGGAGGCCAAGAACGAGGAGGAGAAGGAGGTTATCCAGACACCAGCCAAAGAGACGTCTAACGATGACACGCCCCCGGCCCCCGTGGGTCCCCCGGGGGGGGTCCCCCGGCCAGTGCCGGTGCCGGCGCCACGCAGGGTTCCTGAGGCCACGCCCCCTCCTCGCCCCGCCCCCAGGGCCCGCCCACAGCCCCCTCCAGAACGCCAGCAGGTCAAAGGTGTGTGACGATAATGTGCTCTTCTCGTTTGAACTTATTGTGTGTTGTACGTCCTGGCACTTAAAAACAGTGCTTAGCATCGTGTAGCATCTTACCCTCGCTATCTCTGCTGTATACGGGGAATGGGTTAACCTAGTGATGGTTAGTGCTTGGTACTTGGTTCTATGAACATCCTTACTGTACCCACAGAGATGTATTGTTGTTTCTCTTTCTCCTGACAAATGGACTTATTGTTAGACGCTTTGGATAAAAGCGTCGGCTAAACGCACTCAATGTAAATGAAGAAATGGCGTTTGGTTGCTGACGGTCTGTTGTCGTTCTCCGACCGGCAGGTGAGCGTCAGAAGCCTCGGCTGCCGCCGAAGCCCCGGGAACGGTCCCACTCTCCTGGCAGGTGAGCCGGCCGTCTGCAGCCTCCCTCTGGGCTCCATCATGTTCCCTCCATCCCTCCGTACTCACTGGACGACTCCATTCTGCACCGTGTTTACATCATGTGACCCGCACTGCATCCACGTGTGTGTGTGTGTGTGTGTGTGTGTGTGTGTGTGTGTGTGTGTGTGTGTGTGTGTGTGTGTGTGTGTGTGTGTGTGTGTGTGTGTGTGTGTGTGTGTGTGTGTGTGTGTGTGTGTGTGTGTGTGTGTGTGTGTGTGTGTCCTCCTCCCCGGTATGACACCCCTTCTGTGTGTTGTTGTTTGTGTGTCTTCATCTCCAGCCAATCAATTGACTCCCCTAAACCCAAAGACCCTCCCTGGCTTGCCCTGGTCCAATCAGAATCAAAGAAGAAGCCGGCCCCTCCCCCCCCGCCAGCTGGCCTGGCGACGCCCCCCCGCGCGGGCTCTGTGACCTCCCTGAAGGTCGCGGGGTCGCGACCCGGCCTGCCCCCCAAGCCGGCCCCCGCCAACCCCTTCGACGAGGATGAGGATGAGGAAGGCGGCGTCGCCGAGGAGGAGGAAGAGGCCGTTGCCGTGCCGACGGTGGCGGCGGCTGTCCACCCGTGGTACAGCATCACCCAGGCAACGGAGGCGGAAGCTGCGGACACGCCCTCCGGTGGGGGGGCCACCTCGCGCTCCTCCAGCCCCGGGGGGGGCGTGGCCAGGAAGAGGGCCGCCCCCAGGGCCCCAAGGGCCCCCCCGGCCCCCGAGACCCCGTCGGCCATCCCAGGTGGGTGGGGCCGTCTCCATGGGGACAAGGGGATGGGCAGCGGACATGTTGTGTTTTAAGTGAACCATTCATTAACTCCTCCCCCTTTCGTCTCCCTGCCTTCCCTCTGACTCCGCCCCCTTCACCCTCACCCTGACCTTCAGCCCCCCCTGACTCCCAGCCTTCCTCTTGCTCCCCCTCCCCAGCACTGAGCGCCGAGAGCCTCTCCTCCGGCTCGGACCATGGCCCCTCCCCCCGGGGCCACTCCCCCCGGGGCCACTCCCCCCGGGGACCCTCCCCCCGGGGACCCTCCCCCAGCCGGGGCCCCCACCTGGAGCTCCCCTTCACCAAGAGTGCCTCGGAGCCCTCCATCAGCTCCCCCCCCGCCTCCCCGTCCTCCTGCTCCGACGAGCCCCGCCTCTCTCTAGGCTCCTCCCCTGCCGACGTGCCGACCAATACCAGCTCGGCGCCGGCCACCCCTCAGACCAATCGGAGCGAGGCGGCGAGGAGCCCCAGGCATCCGCCGCCGCCGCGCCCCCCGACGGCGACCCCGAGCCCCCTGGCCTCGGAGACCCCCGCCGGCAACAGCAAGGTGAGGGCGGGGCCCAGCATGTGTTAGGGGGCGGGGCCGACCGTTAAGGGCGGGGCCCAGCATGTATTAGGGGGCGGGGCTGACCGTGAAGGGCGGGGCCCAGCGTGTGTTAGGGGGCGGGCCGACCGTGAAGGGCGGGGCCCATCGTGTGTTAGGGGGCGGGGCCGACCGTTAAGGGCGGGGCCCAGCATGTATTAGGGGGCGGGGCTGACCGTTAAGGGCGGGGCCCAGCATGTATTAGGGGGCGGGGCTGACCGTGAAGGGCGGGGCCCAGCGTGTGTTAGGGGGCGGGGCGAAACGTGAAGGGCGGGGCACATCGTGTGTTAGGGGGCGGGGCTGACGTGAAGGTAGAACATACAGAATAATGAATTAAAAGGGAGAAGTGTGTAGTGGAAATGTAGACTGCTGCTAATTCAGTAACAACACAAACAAGCACGAACACGAACAGAGCAACGTGTGGACAATGATAGCATACTGCCAAACATTCACCCATTCACGCACACATTCACGCCCCGACGGCGGAGTCAGCCCCGCAGGGCGACAGCCAGCTGGTCAGGAGCAGTCAGGGTGAGGCGTCTCGCTCAGGGACACCTCCACACTCAGCTAGGAGGAGCCGGGGATCGAACCAGCGACCTTCTGGTCACCAGCCGACCCGCTCTACCTCCTGAGCCACATGGCGCCTGTGATGGGGCGGGTCGGACGGTCGTCCGCACTCCACACTCACTGACGCTAGAACCGTGTTCCCCGCAGCGACCGTTTAAGGAGAACCCGTTCAACAGGAAGGCCTCTCCGTCTGACGGCGCCACGAAGACCAGACCCCCGCGAGGCCCCCGGCCTGCCAGACCGCCCGCCCCGGGACACGGCTTCCCCCTCATCAAACGCAAGGTAGGCTGGACGCGGACGCCATGAGGAACCACATCACCACCGATACCGATAGTCGATACTCCAGTTCAGGAATCGGTAAAGGCAAGGAAAAAATTTTATCTGAACATCTCTAGTTAGGACCACACAATAAAAGGTACCGGTCTGACAGAGCCTCACGTATAGACAGACTACTGGTACCACGTTTTCTGTAGGGCAATAATTGATTTTCCTGTTTTCCACCGGTCAAAGACTTGGTGATTTGTCCTCGCTGGAAGTTAGTGAGCTTCGACTCTTCCATCATCACTGAAAGCAGAAGGGAGACGTCAAATAAAACCACGATCGGGGCCTCAATAGAACTGACAAATCAACATCACGAAACAATACATTTACATTTGGGGCATTTAGCCGACGCTTTTATCCGAAGCATCTTACAATAAGTCCATTTGTCAGAAGAAAGAGAAACAACAATATATCTCTGTCGGTACAGTAAGGATGTTCATAGAACCAAGTGCCAAGCACTAACCATCACTAGGTTAACCCATTCCCCGTATGCAACACAGACAGCTAGGGTAAGACGCTACACAAGGCTAATTTCTGTTTTTAAGTGCCAGGACGTGCAACGTTCACTCAGTGCGTAAGAGGGAGGTTTGGCGGTGGGGGTTAAGGGGGGAGGCTTTGCAGAGTCTAGGTGAGCTCTTGAGTCTCTTGCGGAAGACCTTCGCTCACTCTTAGCGATGGGGGTACCAGGTGTCCAGCTGAAGTAGTTGAGCGGAGCGCTCAAGCCGGGGAATGTGGTCTGACCGACGCACACTCTGCGCCTTGACTTGGGTGGAACAGCCGCTGGAGCTTGTTGTGTGTTCATGGAGCGGCAGCAACATGAGTCTCTATCGGCCTTCTGCTCTGACAAGGGAGTGGATCTAGCAGACTGGGCCCTCGACGTAGACGAATGATGATGTCGAACAGAATTAGACCAGCTGTCTGCAGCCCGGCGCCTCGGTCACTTCATAACGGACGTCGACTGGGTATTGATAGACTCAGAGCTGGCGGTTTGGTGATGCATCATGTTTAGAGCAGGCAGCGCTTTGGATCAGGAAGAGGATGAGAAACGATAACGATCTATAACCACAGACTGGAGTCGTCTGGATAAGTGAACGGGCTAAACTGCTCAGTACTCAGTCACACGGTAGGATTAGTCGTATAAAGAAACCCTGCATGTTACAACACATGGAGTTAACTCATGTAGCACATGTTGGATAAGCTGCTGATTCATAGCTGTGTGTGTGTGTGTGTGTGTGTGTGTGTGTGTGTGTGTGTGTGTGTGTGTGTGTGTGTGTGTGTGTGTGTGTGTGTGTGTGTGTGTGTGTGTGTGTGTGTGTGTGTGTGTGTGTGTGTGTGTGTGTGTGTGTGTGTGTGTGTGGTGCCCAGGTCCAGTCCGACCAGTACATCCCAGTGGAGGACATCCACGATGAGATGAGAGGGTTGGAGCAGCAGCTGGATCATCTGGAGCAGAGAGGAGTGGAGCTGGAGACCAAGCTCAGAGACAACCCCAGCGGTACGCACACGTGGTGGGACCTTACCAGTACAGAGGGTCCCAGTACAGAGGGTCCCAGAACCAGTACAGAGGGTCCCAGAACCAGTACAGAGGGTCCCAGAACCAGTACAGAGGGTCCCAGAACCAGTACAGAGGGTCCCAGAACCAGTACAGAGGGTCCCAGAACCAGTACAGAGGGTCCCAGAACCAGTACAGAGGGTCCCAGAACCAGTACAGAGGGTCCCATAACGGTTACCAGTACAGAGGGTCCCATAACCAGTACAGAGGGTCCCATAACAGTTACCAGTACAGAGGGTCCCAGAACCAGTACAGAGGGTCCCAGAACCAGTACAGAGGGTCCCATAACAGTTACCAGTACAGATGGTTCCATACCACTTTTTTTTGCCCTTTCCGATTCCCTTCTCTTACGATGTGACCGCAATGTATTTTCGTGTAGCTTTTTTCAGAACTAGATCATTTACATTTATAATTACAATAATACATTTGTATTATTGTGTATATTTAATTTTTTTGTCAAGTTGTCATGTTTTTTTCCGACTCGGTTCCTCGAACACGCGCAGGTCGGATATGAGACGTTTCCCGTTCCGACTTTCCACCTCCGGCCGTTAACGAACGCAGCATCACGCCGTCGTGTTAGTGATGCTCTCTGCCTGGGTGGTAAATGAGCTCGCCATGTGATGGTATCTGATCGGGGCATGGACTTGGGTACTCACCGATAGCCTCATTTATGGCAGCGTCTAGGAACTAGAGAGACTGGTACCAGTATCGGAAATTCCTCAGAGAGCCACGCTGCAGCCGTGCAGAGGCAGTGAGACGGTGAAGTCTGACTCCAGAGGAAGGATGACCAGACAATACAAAAACTCCATGCAATCAGATAGAATCACATCAATAGAATCACAGCAATCGGATAGAATATGAAACGATACATGAGGGCAGAAACCAAAATGAAATGGCTGCAGCTTTAAGAATGAAACCTCCAAGTGGGTTGTAGTGATGAGGCTGTAACAGTGGTGTTGAGGTGAGAGGAGGGGGCTTTGACGTGAACTGATCTCATGTTCTGTGACGGTAGAGAGGCCTAGTAGAAGGGCTACAGTCTCGCTGCATGGGAGAGGAAACTGGTTTATCAATCTGGTCACTAGAGTTGGTTTGATTGGAGAGAGCTTGGTGTTATCTCTTGGTTTAACTCCTTCGATGGGGGACCTGCTAGGCTAACCCCCCCCCCCAAACACTCACTGGGAGGTCCACTGGGCGGGGGGGCCAGGGTAACTCACCCTGGCCCCCCCACTGGGAGGTCCACTGGTCCGGGGGCTAGGGTAACTCATCCGCCCCCCCCACTGGGGGGTCTACTGGTCCGGGGGGCCAGAGTAACTCATCACGCCCCCCCCACTGGGGGGTCTACTGGTCTGGGGGGCCAGGGTAACTCATCACGCCCCTCTGTGTTCCAGACGAGGAGGAGGAGCGCCTCCTGGTGGAGTGGTTCACCCTGATCCACGACAAACACCTGCTGGTGCGCCGCGAGGCCGAGCTGGTCTACACGTACGTCTGCCCCGGACACCGCCTGCCTGCGCACACACATCTTACAGCTTAGATGTACAGGGCAGTTCCAAGTCCTCAGACACATGTAACACAGTAAAGTCCAAATGGTAATCAAAGTCATAGTTAGAAAAGGGAAAGTGTAATAGTTGCTACACACCAATGAATGAATTTCTACATCTTCTCTTTCCCAGTGATAGATATTGCTTTATCAACATATTATCAACAACAGACTTCAACTTGAATAATAATAAAAGTGAATTTAGCTCAGAGGGAGTACAGAACAGTTTCCCACTCAAGTGTCCGGCATTTCCTCTCTGTGTGTGTGTGTGTGTGTGTGTGTGTGTGTGTGTGTGTGTGTGTGTGTGTGTGTGTGTGTGTGTGTGTGTGTGTGTGTGTGTGTGTGTGTGTGTGTGTGTGTGTGTGTGTGTGTGTGTGTGTGTGTGTGTGAATATTGCAGACATAAAAAGTGTGACAATAACCGAGGAGAGGAGACCGTTTTAAAGGTGTGTTGGGAGGTGTTTAGCAGCTGACTGGTGATGTTCTCCCTTGTGGCCCCAGGTCGAAGCAGCAGAACCTGGAGGAGAGGCAGGCCGACGTGGAGTACGAGCTCCGCTGTCTCCTCAACAAACCCGGTAGGTCTCCGCCCACAGACCCCGCAGAGGACCTGCATTACGACGTCGCTGAACATAGTGCCGCTCTCTTCGTGGGGGCGGCATGTGGCTCAGGAGGTAGAGCGGGTCGGCTGGTAACCTGAAGGTTGCTAGTTCGATCCCCGGCTCCTCCTAGCGGAGTGTCGAGGTGTCCCTGAGCGAGACGCCTCACCCTGACTGACTCGTGTGGCTGACACCGCCGTCGGTGTGTGAACGTGTTTGAATGAATGAATTATTCTTCTTTTAAATTTATAACATAAATTGTCAATTTAAGAATAGTATGTATAAGTCTGTGGACAAAAGGCCTTAACGTTGAGACTGCTGAAATCCCTTAATGGCATCCCAACATGGCAACCCAACCTGGCAATGTCTGCCCCCCCCCCCCCACCTCAGAGAAAGACTGGAGTGAGGCAGACCGCACCCGGGAGCAGGAGCTCATGGCCGACCTGGTCACCGTCATCGAGCAGAGGAACCAGATCATCAACAACATGGACCAGGACCGACAGAGGTGAGTCCATATGGCCCCCATAGCCCTCCTCACCCCCCCCCTCTGAAGGAGGGACCCCCCACTCTGAAGGAGGGACCCCCCACTCTGAAGGAGGGATCCCCCACTCTGAAGGAGGGATCCCCCCCACTCTGAAGGAGGGACCCCCCACTCTGAAGGAGGGATCCCCCCACTCTGAAGGAGGGATCCCCCATTCAGCGTTCCTTCTCTAGATTTCTCCCTAGCTAATTAAGGGAGTTTTTCCTGGCCCTCTTGGGGGCTAGGGTCAGGGGGTTCCCATACACCTATGGCCTGTTAAGCCCTTTGAGAATGTAGCTGATTATTACATTTATTGTAACTGAACCTTAGCCGTCCTTCCCATAGTCCTTCACACATGTTGTTACGCTAACCATCACATCCTCTGCTGCAGGGACGAAGAGGAGGATAAGCTGATGGCGGACATGCTGAAGAAGAAAGGTGAGATGCTGACTCTGCTATCCCCCTCCAACCACCCCCCCCCCCCCGTCACCCCTGTTGGAGCACTTTAATAACGGAGCGATCAGTGGAAACATTCAGTGCTGGTTCATCACTTTCTCGGAGCCTGTAAGTGTATTGCTGTTGGCCTGGACTAGGTGGGCCAATAACAATACACAATTAGAAATTGTTTTATAATCGAAAGGAATAAACCACTCCCAGTTAATGGTAGTTTAATCCGTAGGGATGTGTAAGTGCAGTTTAAAGGTCAAATCCCCCTTCTGCGTCCCGCACGCATCAGAGATCCGTGACGCTAATCTGATAAATATGCAAACATGAGTGTGAGCCTCCTCTTGTCTCTCCAGCCCTGCTTCGTGCTCCTCTTGTCTCTCCAGCCCTGCTTCGTGCTCTTGTCTCTCCGGCCCTGCTTCGTGCTCCTCTTGTCTCTCCAGCCCTGCTTCATGCTCCTCTTGTCTCTCCTCAGACTTCCACAAGGAGCCCGACGGCGAGGCGAAGGACAAGGAGAAGAAGAAGAAGAAGAAAGCGGCCAAGTTCAAGCCAATGAAGGTGTTGAAGCGCCTGAGCCACAAGGGGGACCCCAGCCAAACCCCCAGCCCCCGCAAAGACAAGAGCTGAACCCCAGGGCGTCCAAGGCCGTCCCAGGGCGTCCAAGGGGGGGGACGACTGGACCTCTCCTGTACAGTGCTAGCTAGAACCCCACCCGATGAGTTAAGGTGAACCCCTCCCGATGAGTTAAGGCGAACCCCACCCGATGAGTTAAGGTGAACCCCACCAGATGAGTTAAGGTGAACCCCACCAGATGAGTTGAGGTGAACCCCACCAGATGAGTTAAGGTGAACCCCACCAGATGAGTTGAGGTGAACCCCACCAGATGAGTTGAGGTGAACCCCACCAGATGAGTTAAGGTGAACCCCACCAGATGAGTTGAGGTGAACCCCCCCAGATGGGTTAAGGTGAACCCCACCAGATGAGTTAAGGTGAACTCCCCCAGATAAGTTAAGGTGCGTCCGAGGTGTAAAGCGGCCCAAACCTCGGTTCACCTTCTACCAGCTGGTTGGCTAAAAGAAAACATCATTTTTTGTGATTTTAATATATTTTCGATTTCGATTTTTTTTCAAAAGCTGTCTTAACAGCTGCAGCGTTTAAATATCGTCTGATATTTCTTTAACCGACTTTTAGATTTCATCGTAGGCTTAATTGCACAGTCTAACCCGTTCTCCTAATGCCTACCTTTTAACGATGCAACGAGTGAACACAAAACAAGAAGCAGAACACGGAAAGAATTCAACGTCATTTTAATCCCGAGAGACTCCCTCGAATGAACGGTTCCCCGATACGAGAGGAGGACGATTCCTTCGGTTTAGTAACATGTGGTACGAGAACGGTTACAAATTGTCCCGTGGTCTGAGGATGTACCAGCTCCCGTTGTGTCTGATGGTTTAGCGATGGTTTAGCGATGCTAGGCTACCCTTGTGTGTGTTGCAGTGCCCCTGTTTCTTTTTGCTGTGTTCTGTGGCATTGAAAGGCTGACGTTAATACGTGCTTTGATAAGATGTCCAATGATGACGGTGTGCATAAGGCTTGTAAAAAGAGTATTTTAATCCTACCAATTTCTATTTTGGTGTGTGACTAGAGTGTTCATAAACTATTTTGAATGTAAAAAAAAAAAAGACTAATCTGCAAATACCGTTTGATTTTATGTAGGGAAAGACTAAAAGACTTTAGGATTCAATGTTTAAGCTGCGACGAGGAGTGTCAGAATAGCCTCCCTGAATATGCAACTGTTTTAATTTATATTTTTACAACCTCGATGTGTTCTGCATCTGTTTGCAAACTGTTGCCTTAAAGCGTGTAAAACTGACCTCAGTGTTGACACTGTTAATGTTAATGACCGCAAGGTGCCATCTTATTTAAGTGTTCCTGTGTGTTGAAAGAAATGATTGATACTTTGTCTCTTCTTGTACATTTATCTAGCGCTTCTGTTTCTACGTCTATGAATTTGCCCTTCATCTTAAATGAATAATGCTCCATGCTCTGGTGTCTCTGGTCTCTACATACGTTTGTCTCTGGTCTCTCCATGCATAGCTGTTGAACAAAAGCCATCAAATTCTTTATTTGACAATCTCTCCATCTCCGTACGGTAGCCATATTTGACCCTAGCGCTGTGCAGGGAGATGCGTCTTGTCAGTGTCACACGGAAGCAAAGCTATGTGGTCTGGGCGGCTATGCGCAGCCTGTAGTCCGAGAGGACTCCGTACGTCTACTGGTGAAGGAGGCAGGGCAGCAACACGAGTCATGGGTCAATGGGTTGGGTCAACGTTTGCTTCATAGTCCTAGCATTTCTCCCAGTTTGGTCTTTACTTCTCCCAGTGCATCCAGTTCTCTGAACCGTTCAGGTCTGACTCATCCTTGCGAACACCAAGTGTCTCAGAGACGCGTTTAACTAGATGTTGTTCCTGGTTTGCTGCCTCTTCCATCTCCTCTTGGTCCTTTAATCCGATCTTCTAGGAGGTCATGTCTCTCAACGCAGCACTGCGGGTCTTATCCATCAGCTCCAGCTCTCGGATCTTCTACAAATGAGCAGGAGACATAAATAAATCCTTGCATTTCATTGGTCAAGGAAGATGCATTTTGATATAATGTGACTTGTAGCCTATTACAATTTAAATGATGGGTAAAGAAGCAGGGCCTGTTATGTATGTATGTATGTATGTAGAGAGCGCTTGGGCTGAGCTGACTGCAGACATGTTATGTCATTGAACACTGTACAAGATTTACCTGTGCGATCTCTGTATTGATCAGGTTGCGATAGAGCTTCTCCTGGCCGAGAGCTGTCATATCGGCCAGGAACTGCCTCCGTTCTTCAATCTCATCCACAACTACAGAAGATGGGGCTAAATTTAGGCACACTTACACTTATTATTCATTTGTGGACGGCTGGCAATAAATATAACCTTAGATCAAAAGATGAAGTCAGATACGATTATGTATCTAACTTTGTTATCATAGCTTTGATATACTGTGCTGTTGCTTGGAGCTTGAGTCGAATGTTCACATGGTTCAGATTAACGTTCCTAACCAAGCCTTCACTGGGTCAAGGGTTGTTGTAAAGGACCAGGTGTGAAGGCGAGAAGAAAACACAGTTATCCTCTCTAATCAACCAGTAGCAGGCTAGAGGCGTACCTTCCTGGAATCCGTCTTTCTCCATGGTCTCTGGACTCTGAGCTTCACTGCGGGAGGGTTTGGGTTTGGGTTTGGTTTCGTCTTTCCCTGTGGCGAGAATCGATTGCAGTCTGCTCTTCTCCTTTTCTAAATCTCCTACGAATGATAAAGCAGTTATGAAATAGCGTGACAATGAATCTAATGTCATACTACTCATGGATTTTTCCAAGAAATGTACTTGCATTTAATTGAAGTATATTATATATGTCAGTCATATCAGGGAGACGCAGATGTTTGCATTTTTTTCAGCTTCATTCATTTGAGTCTACAACATGAATATCAATCTACTTTTAGTTTTCCACTGGCTCACTGGCTCCCAGTGTGTTTCTAAGCAGTGTTGCTGTCTGTCCACTGTCTCCCACTGGCCAGGGCCTTCCTGCGGTATTGATGGTGTTTAAACGGGGAGCTGGCGTTCTTTGCTCAGCCGCTGCGATAGGACAGTTTATCTATTTACTTTTTAACCGTTTGAGTTGAAGGTGACCTGCGAAAAGAATTTATGAGCATCAGGTGGTAGCTTACACCTGGACTCAGGTCAAAGGTCTAAGCCACAGGCATAGACTGTAAAAAATCTAAATCTTGGTGTCTGTGCTGCTGGTCTGTTAGTTTGTTAAGTGACAAACAATATAATGCTTTTTGTGTTCTTTCTCCTGGACAACTGTTCTCGGTACAGACAATACAATACAGTCAGTGACGGAAACCTTCAAAATAAAAGCCCTATCGTTTCGCTTCACCATGAGCTCATCACCGCCTCCCTCTCTTTTCGTGGTGTCGTCGTCGCCGTGGTTACGTACGTGTCGGACGCGGGCGGAAGGCGTCACGGCGGTAGCTGTCTCCAGAGCGGCAGGTCTGCTCGCTGCGTCTCCGGGACGGGACGTAGTCTCTCTGCGGGGTCCCCGTGACCTTCTGCTCTGGCTGCTGGGGGCCCGGGGCCGACGACGAGGGGCCGAGAGAGGGAGGCAGGGCGGCCCCGTCTGCGGAGACCCAGAGGGGGGTTATCGGCGAGTACGCCAGTCTACGATCCGATCCGATACCGTCACGTGACTCACTTGCTACACAGGCAGAGAACGTCACAAACACTACGGTGCTACGCTGCGTCCGTTACCGGTCGGAGGAGGAGGGTCGGAATGGGAAACGCGTCATCTCCGACATACGTGCGTTCGAGCTACCATGACGGAAAAACAACTCGGCATCAGCCGATACTCCAGTTCAGGAATCGGAATCGGTAAAGGGAAGGAAAAAATAGTATCGGAACACCTCTAGTTAGGACCACTACACAATAAAACGTACCGGTCTGACAGAGCCTCAGGTATAGACAGACTACTGGTTCCACGTTTTCTGTAGGACAATATTTGATGTTACCTGAACTCACCGGTCAAAGACTTGGTGATTTGTCTTCGCTGGAAGTTAGTGAGCTTCGACTCTTCCATCATCACTGAAAGCAGAAGGGAGACGTCAATGAAGACGCAATAAAACCACGATCGGGGCCTCAATAGAACTGACAAATAAACATCACGAAACAATACATTTACAATTGGGGCATTTAGCAGACGCTTTTATCCAAAGCGATTTATCATAGGTACATTTGTCAGAAGAAGGAGGAACAACAATATATCTCTGTCGGTACAGTTAGGATGTTCATAGAACCAAATGCAAAGTACTTACAATCATTAGCTTAACCCATTCCCCGTATACAACAAAGATAGCTATCCTAAGATGCTACACAAGTGCAGTGCGTACATTAAGTGCCAGAACGTACAACATACAATAAGTGTGTACATTAAGTGCCAGGATGTACAACATACAATAAGTAAGTAAATTAAGTGCCAGAGAAACAAAACAATACAGACACAGATCATGAAGTACAGGTCAGAATATAACGTCCTACCCTTGAGCATCTTCTGTGTCTCCTGGCTGTATGTGGCCGGCCGGGAACAGCTCCACAGGCCTCCAGCCTGTCTCGGTTTCTCCATCTAATGGTTAGACGAACAAGACCCAGCAACGTTTAAACATCTGCTGTCTGCAGAATCAGAAGACGCGTTGTTTTAAACCTGAATTACATACCTAAAACCTTACCGCAAGATGTATTATTCAGGCATAAGTCTTCATTGTATTGATGACTCCCGCCACCGCGGCTCTTCTGCGAGACAACATCCGGCTGCTAGGCAACCGGCTGCCATGGCAACCAGACGCGGAGGCCGTGAATACTGGATCTCCACTAGATGGAGACAGTAAGCCACCGTTTTGAAACGGGACTCAATGGCAAATAAATTTTGTGTTTGCGTCACGACCCGTCCGTTGCTTATGAAGCGGACAATATTTTTGTTTCAATCTGAATCTCTATGAGGTGTTTGGGTTTTTCTAATTTAGCTCTAATCTTCCAGATCCTCAAAATAGCACATTTGTCAAAAAAACAACCACCCCCTGCCCCTCCGGTACCAGTACATACACTGCTGTTCGCTCAACCAGTTACAGTCAGAGCATGTGTTCAGCACTGACGTATCCCGTGTGCACTGATTGGTCAATGCCCCCCAGGTGTGCAGCCTCATCCGACCCCAGAGTCCAATCAGTCTGACTCGGGCCAGGTGAGGCTGCTGAAACCAGCCATCAACCACAAACAGGTATTTTAAACCAGCCATCAACGACACACTCTCCACACATCTTAAACCAGCTAGCAACCACACAGTCCACATACAGCTATGGGTTTACCTACGTGTTTGTGGTTGATGACTGGTTTAAGATGCCTGCGTGTGTGTGTGTGCGTGTGTGTGTGAGTGCGTGCGTGCGTGCGTGCGTGCGCGTGCATGTGTGTGGTTGACGTCTGGTGTAAGCAGCCTCACTAGCCTGCTCTACTCCATTTCACTCTGTTTCATTGACTGTACTTCAACGACTCTGTAGAAGCTTTCAGTTAAAGGACGCACACTCACAGCTATAGCGCTGGTGGAAAGGTCCATCTTTGAAACACCTCAGCCCTAGGACTACACAACACAATGCACCCAGCCACTGCATCGTACCTTCATGATTCTTCGAGCCCCCATATTAGGGGCCCCTTTGGACTCGGGACGCCGTGTGGGTCCCAGCAGCGCAGGGTGTTTATCAGAGAGGCTCCCCATCAGGTCGCAGCAGCAGCCTGCGACCCCTTATCTGATACAGGAGCCTGTGTGCAGGCCCTCTGGGAGCAGATAAACACAACGCGGCCATAATCACCTCCCCACACAGATCTCCACAGAAATACACACTACGCATCCTACTGCGGAGCGCACAACTCGACTCATGTGGTCAAATGTGTGTGTCCCCATATACACGCTTCTCTGAGCTTATCTTAATCCAACACTAAATCGTAATGTCATGGTTTGCTACAACATTTACTCATTCACGTTTAGAGTTTGTTTAGGCGGGGGCGAGGCCCCACTGTCTCGCTGCCCCCCGCTTGTCAACTTTTGAATGAAAAGTGTTTTTATGGCGTCACAGAATGCCACTTTTCCCCAGACACTAACAAGGCATGTGAGGCTCAGCCACCACGAGACACTGGCTCTTCAAACAGGGTGCCATCACTTCCTGTCAGAAGTGATGGCACCCTGTTTGAAGAGACACTGGCTCTTCAAACAGGGTGCCATCACTTCCTGTCAGAAGTGATGGCACGAGTTTCCCCAACTTGTTATTTTCTGCTTCTCCGTAGGTGTGACTTAACCATAAACACACACACACACACACACGCGCACACACACACACACACACACACACACACACACACACACACACACACACACACACACACACACACACACACACACACACACACACACACACACACACACACACACACACACGCGCGCACACGCATACACCGAAATTGGTTTTGGATACCAGTTAATCTCGTGAATAAAGCCAGAACATCAGTGTGAACCATTCTCACATGCTGAATGCTAACTACACACACACACACACACACACACACACACACACACACACACACACACAATTCTTACAAGCACACACATACAAACGTCTGCTTGCACACACCCACACTAACCACACACACACACATGCACAGAAACAAACACGCTCCACCTTCCAACGGTCAGAAGCAACATGAAACAGAGAGATTTGAAGTGAAGCTCGCAGCTGACAGAGATAGACAAGAGAGAGAGAGGGGGAGCAAGAGGCAGAGGGGGGGCAACATGGAGACCGGGAGGCCGCTTTAGACTTTAAACTTGTTGAGTTTGACTCCATCGGTACGAGGGGATTCACTCACTGTTTCTGTTTATTCCTTTAATTCCCACGTTTATCTGATTGGTCATAAAGCCGTTGATCAGAGCAGGACCCCCTGATGGCGGTCGTGCAGGCTGTGCTGCCCTCCTTCAGCTCCTTCTCTGACTGCCCCCTGCCCCAGGCCGAGATGAAGGTAGGCCACTCCAACACACTCCAACACACTGCTTCTCTCTGGGCTTAAGCAGGTGATTGGACAGGTTTTTGAGGGTCGGCAACAGCTGCATATTCTGGATTATTTTCTTTTTTTTGTCAGAGTGTTTAATTTGTCGACGCTGTTCGTATGGGAATCTAAAATACATTGAATGCCTATGCTAGCTTTCATTTGTGTGCTGGAAATGGTCATGACTATTGTCCAATAACAAGAAAAGCTAAGTTTGAGCGAGTGAGTGAGTGTGTGAGTGAGTGAGTGAAAGTATCAGCGTAGTAATCTTTCTGGATATTATTAGGCCTGTATATTCTTTATATATTTATTTTTGTATAATCTATATTCTTCTCCAGTACGATGAGTTATTGAAACTATCTCTATATTGTGTTTGAAGGATTTTATTGTTATAACGTTTTAGACAATACATTGAAAGTTGTATTACCTCATTTTATGTACCAAAATAAATATTTTGCTATATGGTATGATAATAATAACTATAATCATAAATATAATAATAATACACTTCGTTGTTGTTTTTTTATATTTAGCAATGATTTTATTCAGAAAGTTTGCACAGAAAATACTAAATACTGGTTAATAAAATCGTTAATAAAAACAAACCTAATATAAAGAAAGAAATGTAATTATTATAAGTATAAGCAATACAAAAATGAACAAAATATAGCATATTCATACCTAATTATTGAGACAACAATAGTTTAAAAGTCCTATAAATAATGTTTGTCCACCACACGATTATAACTCTTATCTCGTGGTGCAGGGCCGTCTGCAGCATACAGGGGCCCTGATGGTGAAACCTCGGGCCCCTTGTTATTTTCTGTTTTTTGTCCTGGAGGGCCTTACCTCGGGACTCAGGCGGCCCACTGGGTCAGTGTTGGTTTAGGCCGTAGAGCAGTTTGTCCTGTTTCCGGAAGGTTGCTGGTTCGATCCCCGGCTCCTCCTAGCCGAGTGTCGAGGTGTCCCTGAGCGAGACGCCTCACCCTGACTGCTCCTGACGAGCTGGCTGTCGCCCTACGGGGGTCGACTTCGCCGCCGGTGTGTGAATGTGTGCATGAAGGGGTGCATGAATGGGTGTAAGAATGGGTGCATGAACGGGTGTATGAATGGGTGTAAGAATGGGTGTAAGAATGGGTGTATGAATGGGTGTAGGAATGGGTGTAAGAATGGGTGTAAGTCGCTTTGGAAATATTGCGTCAGCTAAATATAAAGTGATGTAATGTACCAAATAACAACCAGCTTGGCATGTCTTTCTTAAACCCTAATTTCTTACACCTCATAGTTGGAGGATTTAGATGAGGACCCTTTCACTCAGAGCGACGTCCTGTCGGACGGCGCCTCAGAACAGCAGCAGGCGCCCTGCTCCATCAAAGAGGAGCTCCTGAACCACGACAGCGATGCATCCTGGGACATCGAGTTCCTGCTGTCCGAGTGGAGCAACCCGTCCCCTGGGTTCTCCCCTCCTCTGGACTACAGCACCCAGCCCCCCCAGCCGGCGGACCAGAGCACCCTGTACCCCGAGGGCCACCTGTTTGACGCGCTGTCGCGCCGCGACGCCCCGCCCACGGGGGGCGGGGGCGGCGGCGAGCTCGGACCCCCGTCTCTGGCGGAGAGCTCGCTGTCGGCCGTCCCGGAGCTCTACCTCCGGGGCTACGGCGGGAACGACCCCGCGGGCCCGCCCTCGTACCCCGCCCCCCCGCACCCCGACCCCTTCGGCCTCGGCCAGGGGTCCGGCGGCATGGGGGGTCCCGGCGAGGACATGGGCCCCCTGGGCGAGGCGCTGGGCCCGTGGGACTTCGGCCCCTACCCCTCCCACTACCCCCAGCAGCAGCCGCCCCCCCTCCTCGCCACGCGGCCCTACCCGGAGGGCCGGTTCCTCCACGCCCCCGCCGCGCCGCCCAGCTACAACTACCCCCTCCACCACCAACACCCCCCCCACCAACACCCCCCCCACCTGCACCTGCAGCAGCACCACCAACACCAGCAGCACGCCAACCTCTACTACCACTACCCCCCGCAGCACGGGCAGGCCGGCGGCCATTACTCCCTCTTGCAGCAAGGCATCATGGTCCGGGCGCCGCTGGCCAGAGGGTCCGGGGGCGGAGGGGGGGCGGAGGGGAGGCGGGCCCGCAGGGCGACGGTGAAGAGGAAACCCGCCGTCCACAGGTGTGAATTCCCCGGCTGCAGCAAGACCTACACCAAGAGCTCCCACCTCAAGGCTCACATGCGCACGCACACAGGTGAGGGCTGCTCAGGGGGCGGGGCCTGGGTCAGGGGGGCGGGGCCTGGGTCAGGGGCCGGGGGCTGGGTCAGGGGGCGGGGCCTGAGGGGGAGGAGCAGGAGACACAATTGTTGAAGGTTGACGTGTGTGTGTGTGTGTGTGTGTGTGTGTGTGTGTGTGTGTGTGTGTGTGTGTGTGTGTGTGTGTGTGTGTGTGTGTGTGTGTGTGTGTGTGTGTGTGTGTGCGTGCTCACCAGTGTGAGCACGCAGTGTTGACATCTGTTCTCACCAATGGCTGTGTAGTGTTGACGTATGCGTGTCTGATCACCAATGCAATGTGTGTTCATCAATGTTAATATGGTGATGACGTGTGTGTGTGTGTGTGTGTGTGTGTGTGTGTGTGTGTGTGTGTGTGTGTGTGTGTGTGTGTGTGTGTGTGTGTGTGTGTGTGTGTGTGTGTGTGTGTGTGTGGGTCCACCAGGGGAGAAGCCCTACCACTGCTCTTGGGACGGCTGTGGCTGGAAGTTCGCCCGCTCGGACGAGTTGACGCGTCACTACAGGAAACACACGGGGCAGAAGCCCTACGAGTGTGGGCTCTGTCAGAGGGCCTTCTCCCGCTCGGACCACCTGGCGCTTCACATGAAGAGACACACCTGAGACACACACACACACAGGTGGGGTATGTGTGGGGTCATTTACTAGTTTTATTCTCTCTCTCTCTATCTCACTTTCTCTCTCTCTATTTATTTTTTTATTTCTCTTTTTTTTTTCTCTCTCTCTCTCTCTCTCTCTCTCTCTCTCTCTCTCTCTCTCTCTCTCTGAAGGATCAACATTTGAACTGGGAGCTGATGGGTAGCAGACATATCGATGAATACACTGTAAACTGTAGACACCTTTACAGCAGACGTAAACACTAACGCAGACCTCCCAGAAGGTATGACGTAGGGAGGTTTGGAAAGGTTGTGTCTGTGGTTCAAGGTTATGACCGATCGCTGTCTCAACCCCCAGAGGGCAACTGATATCTTTGTTTCATTCCCATACACAGAACCTTTTTGAGTTTGAACTAAAAGTTACAACTTTTTACTTTAAGTCTTTTATAAATATTGTTTTCCGTTAGTAAGCCACAGTATAGCTATAGCTATAGTAGTATGTGTTTTTTTTGCCTGCTATTGTGTTATTTGCCTGTTAATGTAAAGTGAAACACTGTGCATTGATGTACTAGGGCGTGGTTGGGCAGGCCATCAATCAGACTACTAGGTTCAAAACGGACACATTTACACTGGACATCTGTAAATAAGTAGACTTATCAATATTATCAGTTGTAATAAATTAAATATTTACATATTTATTAGAAATATATTTGAATATGTGTCTTCTTTTTTTTTACACTTTGTACATTTGGCTTATCATGTTCATGTGTTAATAAAGATGAAGGTTGAAAATGACTGAATTCGCCTTTTTTTTCTTCTTCAGTAACTCAGTGAGGCTATACGTTATTTATATAACTCAAAATCGGAAGGAACCAGATATCTTGTACACAAGATGATCAGTGTTCAGTTCAGAGCAGAAAAGTGTGATGCCGTCACTTGGCCACTAGATGGGGGTGTTCTATAAAGATCTCAAAGGTCTAACGCGTTGGTGCCGGTGTCTCACATCTCAGGGTTAGGTTGTCGTGGCCTTGCTGGCTTATTATACAACACGGCAGTGACTCATCCCGCCTCGTGAGTCACCGTCAATGCTCCCAGGAATAGAAAATGCCCGAACATTGAGTTCACCTTATCTCCATCAACAGTAAGTTCACACAGAAACTACCGCAAAACTCCAGCCCCCCCCCCCCAACCACAAAGAGTAATCTATGAAGACTCCAGCTTCTGCTCAATCAGCCACAAGCCCTGTCAGAAGGTACAGTCAGCAGATTTATATATATATCACACTATATATACTGTGGGTGATGGTAATGCCTAAAGTAGATCCAGCCAGGAGACGTGGCCGATAAGTAATTTTAATTTTATTAATGGATGTGTGTATCATCTAGTAGCCAAGTGCTTTTATCTGGGGTTCATCTGAGGAGACAGATCAGAGAAGGTGTTGAGGCTTGAGGAGACACGCCCGCTTAATCACTGCGGTCATGCCAGCCGACTCATCGAGATCGGCGGTCAAGCCAGCCGACCCAGTTTTTTGCCGTACCTGTATATACTAGCCATTACGGTAATAGCGTCTCAGAACTAGTTTAAAGTAAAAGCATTCGTCGGGTACATACAAAAAGACAGTCAAAAAAAGCAAATACTATCAAAGGAAGTGTACGGCCGTTGTGGTATTTACTTTCAAAATAAAAGCCAACCAAACATTCCAATCTGAGACATATTACAAATGATTTTGGATTCGATTTAAAAGAAAATGCCCTGTTATTCCATGCTCATTGCACTTCAGGGTTATAGTTCACAACCCCATAGGGTCACCCAAGAAGTTCCAGAACATTCTGATGTGGAGTTTCAAAATAAAAGCCCACCAAAAATTCCAATATGAGACATATTACAATGATTTTGGATTCAATTTAAAAGAAAATGCCCTGTTATTTCAGGCTCATTTCACGTCAGGGTTTAGTTCACGACCCCATAGGGTCACGCAAAAGGTTTCAGAACATTCTGATGTGGAGTTTCAAAATAAAAGCCAACCAAAGTTTCCAATATGAGACATATTACATGTGATTTTGGATTCAATTTAAAAGAAAATGCCCTGTTATTTCAGGCTCATTTCACTTCAGGGTTATAGTTCAAGACCCCATGGGGTCACGCAAGAAGTTTCAGAACATTCTGCTGTGGAGTTTCAAAATAAAAGCCCACCAAAAATTCCAATATGAGACATATTACATATGATTTTGGATTCAATTTAAAGGAAAATGCCCTGTTATCCCAGGCTCATTTCACTTCATGGTTATAGTTCACGACCCCATGGGGTCACGCAAGAAGTTTCAGAACATTCTGATGTGGAGTTTCAAAATAAAAGCCAACCAAAGTTTCCAATATGAGACATATTACATGTGATTTTGGATTCAATTTAAAAGAAAATGCCCTGTTATTTCAGGCTCATTTCACTTCAGGGTTATAGTTCAAGACCCCATGGGGTCACGCAAGAAGTTTCAGAACATTCTGCTGTGGAGTTTCAAAATAAAAGCCCACCAAAAATTCCAATATGAGACATATTACATATGATTTTGGATTCAATTTAAAGGAAAATGCCCTGTTATCCCAGGCTCATTTCACTTCATGGTTATAGTTCACGACCCCATGGGGTCACGCAAGAAGTTTCAGAACATTCTGATATGGAGTTTCAACATAAAAGCCAACCAAGAATTCCAATATGAGACATATTAAATATGTTTTTGGATTCAATTTAAAAGAAAATGCCCTGTTATTTCAGGATCATTTCACTTCATGGTTATAGTTCACGACCCCATAGGGTCACCCAAGAAGTTTCAGAACATTCTGATGTGGAGTTTCAAAATAAAAGCCAACCAAAGTTTCCAATATGAGACATATTACATATGATTTTGGATTCAATTTAAAAGAAAATGCCCTGTTATTTCAGGCTCATTTCACGTCAGGGTTTAGTTCACGACCCCATAGGGTCACGCAAAAGGTTTCAGAACATTCTGATGTGGAGTTTCAAAATAAAAGCCAACCAAAGTTTCCAATATGAGACATATTACATGTGATTTTGGATTCAATTTAAAAGAAAATGCCCTGTTATTTCAGGCTCATTTCACTTCAGGGTTATAGTTCAAGACCCCATGGGGTCACGCAAGAAGTTTCAGAACATTCTGCTGTGGAGTTTCAAAATAAAAGCCCACCAAAAATTCCAATATGAGACATATTACATATGATTTTGGATTCAATTTAAAATAAAATGCCCTGTTATTTCAGGCTCATCTCACTTCATGGTTATAGGTCACGACCCCATGGGGTCACGCAAAAGGTTTCAGAACATTCTGATGTGGAGTTTCAAAATAAAAGCCAACCAAAATTTCCTAACCCTATGGGGTCGTGAACTATAACCCTGAAGTGAAATGAGCCTGAAATAACAGGGCATTTTCTTTTAGATTTAATCCAAAATCATATGTAATATGTCTCATATTGGAGATTGTGGTTGGCTTTTACTTTGAAACTCCACACCAGAATGTTCTGAAACTTCTTGTGTGACCCCATTGGGTCTTGAACTATAACCCTGAAGTAAAATGAGCCTGGAATAACAGGGCATTTTATTTTAAATTGAATCCAAAATCATATGTAATATGTCTCATATTTGGTGGACTTTTATTTTGAAACTACGCATCAGAATGTCCTGAAACTTCTTGGGTGACCCTGTGGAGGTCGCAGGCTGACGCCTAGCGGTAATTTTTGGAATATCACTTAAAATGTAAAAACGTTTAACAATCAAAAAGCTACCGTTAGGAGGCAGCATGTGACATCTCTTCTGGTTGATACTGAATCTTATGTTTATATTTATATATATATTTTAATTATTTAGTGTAGATGAAGATTGCAGTATTAGTATATCTATAACTGTATGTATGTACTCGTGTTGGCAATACAGTGCTCTGAATTGTATTCTGGGATAGACTAATATATGGACAGAAGTGAATAAGTTCTCTACTGCTATATAACAATCATACTTCGGCTTTCTAGTTTAAATGGGTTTAATTGTCTACAGGCAGAGACAAGCGTCATCAAACTTTCAATGTTTGTGGGCGAGACCATGGACATAATAAAGGATGGACCACAGACTGGAAAATGGCCGCCCATTCATTCCTATACAAACTGCTCAGTGGCGCAGGGTAACCATGACCTCAACTCGAGGGGCGCCCCGCCCAATCAGCAACCCGCATCAGCGAGGAAAACCTTCCACGTGTGTCAGCCATTATCTCTGCATTCGATGATAAGGTAGGATGTGGCGATTAGCCTTGAAAACGATAGCTGGTAAATCGTGTAAAATGCATTAAAATGTCAGTGGACGACTCGGTTATATGCTATAGACCCTAGTGTGTATGTGGTATAAAGGCTGGGACGAATTTCGAATTATAAATATGTTAAAAATTAATGTTGAAATTACGGAGAGTCGCGATTCCCATTGAAACGGATTGCGCGGCGATTAGCATTCCAACCTTTCAAACCATCTGTTATCTTTCCTGTAAGCCTCCATGAACATAACAGTCACTTTAAGGGAGTAAACTGTAACGCTTGTTTAATGCAATGCTCGTTTAATGCTGTGTCGTGTCATTTGTTGTCATTGTAGATGTCTTTTGCAAATTTAAGACTGACGCCGTCGCATCAGTTGGTCCTGCGGGCCTCTGATGCGGCGGCGGCCTTCACCGCCGCCAGGGCCAAGAAGCCGGAGGAGGTGGAGCAGGAGGCCCGAGCCCGCGTCGTCTCCGAGGGCGGTGACCCCGGGAACCCCATGCTGGTGCTGGGCTGCCACAGCATCCAGCTGGGGAAGTACCGGGGTCAGACCTTCAGATGGCTCCTGGAGAACGACGCGGGCTACGCCTGCCACGTGGTCGCCAGTCACCAGCGGGAGCGGGAGACGAGTGCCTCGGACAGCCCGCTGATGGCCAACAAGGACAGCCTCGCCCGCTACTCCTGCGCCCACCCCGCTTTCGCACAGCACCTGAAGTTCCGCCGGGCGCAGGAGGAGGCCCGGGCTCGCGCCACTCTGCCCGGGCGGGGGGGCGAGGCGCTTGTTGGCATCGGGCTGTTCAAGGAGGACACCCTGAGGGACCTGTACGACTCCAAGGAGAAGGAGCGTCAGACGTAAGTGATATTGTGGTGGAGACGGTGCTGTGACATGTTTATATTTAATATTTATATATAGTTGATCTTCGATCATTGTCTTGCAGCTACGTCAAGTGGCTACGGCGGAAGACCCCGCAGCCTGGGAGCTCCATGGACGTCGCCATAAAGTACATTCTGGGCCGAGACAAGGAGCGGTCGGCGGAGGCGGCTGCTACACCCCCTCCGCCCGCCAGCAGCAGCACCAGCAGCGGCCCCAGCACCACCACCAGCCAGGCCGCTGCTTCCACCGTGCTGCCGCCCCGCAAGCCGACCGCTCCCAATTTCTCGGCCCTTGTGCGCGGGCGTCCGATGGGCCCAGGGGAGCTGCAGGCCCGGATCAGGAGACTGATGAACCCACCAGCACGGCCTGCAGCTCCAGGTAGGTAGCTCTTTCTTTGTCTTTCACACAACAGAGGTTGAGTGTATACGATTTACTGACCGTTGCCCCCCCCCCCCCCCCATAGCGGTGTCTTCCGTCAGAGACCAGCGCCCCTCGGTTCCGCCGCCCCCCACCACAGAGGTGACGGACGAGGAGCTGGTCCGGACGGTCACTGACGGAGAAATGGGTAAGTGGCACCACACCGGACGCCGCGTGGCACTGTAACATTGGCCTTGGATATCTATTCTTGAGTCAGTATGTTTGCATTAACTGCAACTTTTTCATTTGCCGGTCGCTAAAGCTGATGCTTGAAGGACAAAGGTAGGTTTATCAGGTGATGTAGCCGTCTTTGTTGGTGGTAGACGCGCCGTCCTCACTCACGTGGTGGTAATGTGGATTTGATTAACCTCCCCATGTAGCACACCTCTTAAGGGTCACCTTGTAGCACACCTCTTAAGGGTCACCTTGTAGCACACCTCTTAACAGTCACCTTGTAGCACACCTCTTAAGGGTCACCTTGTAGCACACCTCTTAAGGGTCACCTTGTAGCACACCTCTTAAGGGTCACCTTGTAGCACACCTCTTAAGGGTCACCTTGTAGCACACCTCTTAACGGTCACCTTGTAGCACACCTCTTAAGGGTCACCTTGTAGCACACCTCTTAAGGGTCACCTTGTAGCACACCTCTTAACAGTCACCTTGTAGCACACCTCTTAACAGTCACCTTGTAGCACACCTCTTAAGGGTCACCTTGTAGCACACCTCTTAAGGGTCACCTTGTAGCACACCTCTTAAGGGTCACCTTGTAGCACACCTCTTAAGGGTCACCTTGTAGCACACCTCTTAACGGTCGCCTTGTAGCACACCTCTTAAGGGTCACCTTGTAGCACACCTCTTAAGGGTCACCTTGTAGCACACCTCTTAAGGGTCACCTTGTAGCACACCTCTTAAGGGTCACCTTGTAGCACACCTCTTAACGGTCGCCTTGTAGCACACCTCTTAACGGTCGCCTTGTAGCACACCTCTTAAGGGTCACCATGTAGCACACCTCTTAAGGGTCACCTTGTAGCACACCTCTTAACGGTCACCTTGTAGCACACCTCTTAAGGGTCACCTTGTAGCACACCTCTTAAGGGTCGCCTTGTAGCACACCTCTTAACGGTCGCCTTGTAGCACACCTCTTAACGGTCGCCTTGTAGCACACCTCTTAACGGTCACTAAACCATTTTATCTAATCAACGGCATGCTGCACGTCATGAATGCTCAGACTCACTTAGTCTCGCTTGCCCGTGCGTTGCCCCGTCACTCTCATTGTGCTGATGCCATTTGGTTGTGCGTGACCGTGTCTGAAGCTGGCGTACAGGTCCTTCAGGCCCTCCCGCTCCCGCTGGTGAAGCCTCCGTCTCCACCTCCCCCGGCACCGTCCTCCACACCACCACCAGCACCACCACCACAGGTTGCGGCTGCTCCACCGACGGTCGGGCTTCCAGCTCGGGCTCCGGCGCAGACCAGGGTGGAGCCTCGTGGCGTCTCCGTGGAGGAGACGCCGTGCGGGGAGGCCACCCTGGCGCCGGAGCCCGAGAAGAAGAGGAGGAAGACGACGACGACGGGCGACGTGGAGCAGCCGGCAACGCCCGCTCCTGCTCGGGCTGAGGTACAGACACACGCCCGTCGTACTCACAGACACACGACTCGGTGGAGACGACCGTCAGACTGCGTACGTAGCAGCGACTCGGCCTCCTCACGGTGTGTTTGTCTGTGTTGTCTTCATCCTCCTCACAGACCCGGTTGCCTGAGGGCTGGCGGACAGCCCTCAGCGGGGAGGAGCAGGAGCTGAACAGTAGGACCCTCTCGCTGGGGTGCGTTGGATGCTTTGGACAGTGACACGCTTGAACTACACGCTCTCGATGGTGGACATGTAACTAAAACACTGCCGCCACCCGCTCTCAGGTTCACCCGGACGCAGCGAGAGAAGGAGAGGGCTGTGTTGACTCCAGGCGTTGCAGCAGACGGAGGACGACCACCGGCGGCGGCCGCGGCGACAGCGCCGGGCCCGGCCTCAGCGGCGGCGGTGGATCGTCCGGCGGCAGCAGCGACGCCGGCGGTGCCTCAAGGCCGGGCGACGCCAGCGGCAGCGAGGGGGGCGGCGGCCCCGGCAGCGGCCCCGGCTGTGGCAGCACCGGTGCCCGCTCTGCCGGCGCCCAGACGGCTACTGGCGCCTCGACAGCCCGCCCCCTCGGCTGCTTACCCGGTCTTCCCGCCGACGGCTGCTGCCGCAGCTGCAACTGGACCTTTGAGAGCAGCACAGCCTCTCCTTGTGGACCTCTTACTGCCCCGGCAGTGTGTGTGGGTGCTCCCCGTCCCCGTCCTGACGCTCCCTCGGACATTGCCGGCTCCACACGTCCTCCCTCCGCCGCTGGCCGCCGCACAGCACGCCGGCCCTGAGCTGCCTGTAGCCCTGCCCGCCGCACAGCACGCCGGCGAGCTCCCTGTACCCCTGAGAACTGTACAATGGAGGAGGCTGACCGCCGAGCGGCGGGCGGAGGCGGGGAACCGCTCTAGCCGGGCCAACGTGGGCGTGCCACAGGCACATAAGTGCAGTAAATGCGGCCAGCCGAGGCGGAGGGAGACCGGACACTCCCGCCACGGCAGAGAATACTTCTGCTCTGTCGCGGCGGGTCAGAGTGTGGAGGACTGGCTGAGGGAGAAGAAGGAGCGGGACCAGGGTGGAGCCCAGCACTGATGCACACTCTTGCCGGGGATGGTGTTGTACATAGTTCTCTTTTGTATATAGTTGTTTTTCTGTTGTGTATAGTTATTTTGCAGTGTTAGTGTATATAGTTGTTTGCTGTATATAGTTTTCATTTTGCAGGGTTAGTGTGTATAGTTCTTTGTTTTGTTGGATAGCTTCTAAGTTAGTGCATACACACTGCCATATTTATTTATTTATTTATTTATATATATATATATAATATATACTGTATTTGAATGAATGAATAAAAAAATAAGTATTCTTTCTACGGTACATGCTTGTCCCTTGTTTGTTTGTCTTCTTTAGCAAAAAGTCCACAATAATAATTAATGGTTTGTTTATTTCACTGAACACTTGCAGCAAATGGATTATAAAAACATATCATTGAAAGCAATAAGTTGACGGCGATTGTTTTTTATTGGTCGTCACGGAAAAAAAACATAAGGGGTAACACTGTCGTTTTTTATTGGTCATGAAAAAAAACATAAGGGATAACGCTGTCGTTTTTTATTGGTCGTCACGAAAAAAAACAAGGGGTAACACTGTCGTTTTTTTATTGGTCGTCACGAAAAAAAACAAGGGGTAACACTGTTTTTCTTTGGTCGTCATGAAAACAAACAAAAGGGGTAACACTGTATTTCTTTGGTCATGAAAAAAAACAAGGGGTAACACTTGTTTTTTATTGGTCGTCTTGAAAAAAAACATAAGGGGTAACACTGTCGTTTTTTATTGGTCGTCATGAAATAAAACATAAGGGGTAACTAGTTTTTTATTGGTCGTCATGAAGAAAAACAAAAGGGGTAACACTGTTGCCTTGCTAAAATAAAACATAAGGGGTAACACTGTTTTTAATTGGTCGTCATGAAAAAAAACAGGGGGTAACACTGTCCTTTTTTATGGGTCTTCATGAAAAAAAACATAAGGGAAATAACAGAAATACAGACACACATTTTAACGTCATGTATATCCGCCTTATTGATGATTGTTTATTGTGTATTGTCATCGCCTCAGTGGTGCAGTGGAGTGCACTCTGCCTAACCCACTGGAGAGCGTGGCTCAATTTCTGTGGGAAACACAATATCGTTAAATGTAAACGTAAAGATATGTCTGTTGCACTGTCATATAGAACCTCAGACATTAACGAATTTCAAATCTTAGTGGGAAGTGGTGAGAGCTGTGAGTTAAGCCCCTGGAGACCGGGGTTCAAGTCCAGTTGATGTCCTCCGATGGAAGACTCTGATTTCTATTTCATGCGAATTATAAAGTCAAGTATAACCATTGTGATGTTTATATTCGGTGTCTTGATGGTGCATTGATAAGTTAGGAGGTTAACACTCTAAACAGCTCAGGTTGGATCCCCTCAAAATCGTTGACAGGGGTTCCACCGTTATTTTTTATTGGAAAACATGAGGGGTAACTGTCGTTTTATATCGGCCGTCATGAAAAAAACCATAAGGGGTAAAACTGACGTTTTTTATTGGTCGTCATGAAAAAAAACTTAAAGGGTAACACTGTCGTTTTTTTTTGGTCGTCACGAAAAAAAACATAAGGGGTAACACTGTCGTTTTTTATTGGTCGTCACGAAAAAAAACATAAGGGGTAACACTGTCGTTTTTTATTGGTCATCATGAAAAAAAACATAAGGGGTAACACTGTCGTTTTTTATTGGTCGTCATGAAAAAAAACATAAGGGGTAACACTGTCGTTTTTTATTGGTCGTCACGAAAAAAAACATAAGGGGTAACACTGTCGTTTTTAATTGGTCGTCAGGAAAAAAAACATAAGGGGTAACACTGTCGTTTTTTATTTGTCGTCACGAAAAAAAACATAAGGGGTCACACTGTCGTTTTTTATTGGTCGTCATGAAAAAAAACATAAGGGGTAACACTGTCGTTTTTTATTTGTCGTCACGAAAAAAAACATAAGGGGTCACACTGTCGTTTTTTATTGGTCGTCATGAAAAAAAACATAAGGGGTAACACTGTCGTTTTTAATTGGTCGTCATGAAGAAAAACAAAAGGGGTAACACTGTTGTATTTCTAAAATAAAACATAAGGGGTAACACTGTTGTTTTTAATTGGTCGTCACGAAAAAAAACTTAAGGGGTAACACATTCGTTTTTTATTGGTCGTCATGAAAAAAAACATAAGGGGTAACACTGTCGTTTTTTATTGGTCGTCACGAAAAAAAACATAAGGGGTAACACATTCGTTTTTTATTGGTCGTCATGAAAAAAAACATAAGGGGTAACACTGTCGTTTTTTATTGGTCGTCACGAAAAAAAACACAGGGGGTAACACTGTCGTTTTTTATTGGTCGTCATGAAAAAAAACATAAGGGGTAACATTGTCGTTTTTTATTGGTCGTCACGAAAAAAAACATAAGGGGTAACACATTCGTTTTTTATTGGTCGTCATGAAAAAAAACATAAGGGGTAACACTGTCGTTTTTTATTGGTCGTCACGAAAGAAAACATAAGGGGTAACACATTCGTTTTTTATTGGTCGTCATGAAAAAAAACATAAGGGGTAACATTGTCGTTTTTTATTGGTCGTCATGAAAAAAAACATAAGGGGTAACACTGTCGTTTTTTATTGGTCGTCATGAAAAAAAACATAAGGGGTAACACTGTCGTTTTTTATTGGTCGTCATGAAAAAAAACATAAGGGGTAACACTGTCGTTTTTTATTGGTCGTCATGAAGAAAAACAAAAGGGGTAACACTGTTGTATTTCTAAAATAAAACATAAGGGATAACACTGATGTTTTTAATTGGTCGTCACGAAAAAAAACTTAAGGGGTAACACATTCGTTTTTTATTAGTCGTCATGAAAAAAAACATAAGGGGTATAACTGTCGTTTTTTATTGGTCGTCACGAAAAAAAACATAAGGGGTAACACATTCATTTTTTATTGGTCGTCATGAAAAAAAACATAAGGGGTAACACAGTCGTTTTTTATTGGTCGTCACGAAAAAAAACACAGGGGGTAACACTGTCGTTTTTTATTGGTCGTCACGAAAAAAAACATAAGGGGTAACACATTTGTTTTTTATTGGTCGTCATGAAAAAAAACATAAGGGGTAACACTGTCGTTTTTTATTGGTCGTCACGAAAGAAAACATAAGGGGTAACACATTCGTTTTTTATTGGTCGTCATGAAAAAAACCATAAGGGGTAACATTGTCGTTTTTTATTGGTCGTCATGAAAAAAAACATAAGGGGTAACACTGTCGTTTTTTATTGGTCGTCATGAAGAAAAACAAAAGGGGTAGCACCGTTGTATTTCTAAAATAAAACATAAGGGGTAACACTGTTGTTTTTAATTGGTCGTCACGAAAAAAAACATAGGGGGTAACACTGTCGTTTTTTATTGGTCGTCATGAAAAAAAACAGAAGGGGTAACACTGTCGTTTTTTATTGGTCGTCACGAAAAAAAACATAAGGGGTAACACTGTCGTTTTTTATTGGTCGTCATGAAAAAAAACATAAGGGGTAACACTGTCGTTTTTTATTGGTCGTCACGAAAAAAAACATAAGGGGCAACACTGTCGTTTTTTATTGGTCGTCACAAAAAAAAACATAAGGGGTAACACATTCGTTTTTTATTGGTCCTCATGAAAAAAACATAAGGGTTAACACTGTCGTTTTTTATTGGTCGTCATGAAAAAAAACATAAGGGGTAACGCTGTCGTTTTTTATTGGTCGTCACGAAAAAAAACATAAGGGGTAACACTGTCGTTTTTTATTGGTCGTCAGGAAAAAAAACATAAGGGGTAGCACTGTCGTTTTTTATTGGTCGTCAGGAAAAAAACCTAAGGGGTAACACTGTCGTTTTTTATTGGTCGTCATGAAAAAAAACATAAGGGGTAACACTGTCGTTTTTTATTGGTCGTCATGAAAAAAACATAAGGGGAAACAATTTCGTTTTTAATCAGTTGTCATGAAAAAAAACACAAGGGGTAACACTGTCGTTTTTATCAAATGAAACATGGGGGGTAACACTGTCGTTTTTTACTGGTCGTCACGAAAAAAAACATAAGGGGTAACACTTACCTGTGCCTGGATGTACAGGCACAGGTAGAACTCCTTCCCATGGTCACCTCTGACTTGGTCCCACATCCCATTGACACTCTGGTACAAATTAGACACATGCATAAGTAGTACAGTGAGTCAAATGCATTACACTGAAATAAATAATATACTTGGAATCATATTTTTAGTTCGATATGGGGAGCCATACAAAACATAATGCTAAGTTTGCTTTGCAAGTATAGTCTAGGACGCACCTGTATACCTCCTAAATAATCAGATTGTTTTTCAAAGGCATGGTGGCACTTGCAACAATTCTGCCGCTGCTGCCGTCAACTGCCACCACATGTATGACACCGAACATGCCGAGCTTCTCATTTTGATCCATGTGCAGTTTATGGCCCATATATTCTGCATGGTAGGGAATAGGGTTCAGATTACGAGCACCCTTTAGAAGGAAGAGAAGTATAATTAAAACTCTTTTTGCTCCTGTTTCATGAATATTTACATTTCACTGTTTACTTACCGTACTCTAAGTTACTTACATGTCTTCGCAAATCGTGGTATCGGCTGATGACTGTCCTCCCAACTCTGCTTTCCCCAGCATGCACACCAATCGATGACAGGTATCCCGTCATAAAATTTCGATTATGTATATCTAATCTTAAATACACACGTATAGGCCTACCTTGTTGATGGAAGCAACCACTGCCATTTCCAAATCAGTGTCGGAAACTTTCTTCTTCGAAGGTTGTGCTCCACACAGAACCTCCTCACCGTCATAACGCAGCACTTCGGGGCACCAGATTACTTTAGAGCGGTACTGATCTCGTTGTGCGTCTTTCCAGTGTCAAATAGTTCACGGATAAAATCACCATAAGGTTCAAGTGCGGCCATAACTAAGTCTAAATATAATTAGAGACTCTGGTTTAGGTGGTTTGCTATTTTTTCTTCGCTGCGTTCTGCCTTCTGATGTAGCCTATAACTATGAATCTTTTTTTGTTTTTCTGTTTTCGGGTTTAAAAAACCAACACACAAAATGCAAAAACACAAATAAAATGCATTTTATTTGTTTATTCCTTTTGCTCTTTTTCCGTTTCAAAACCAAATCAGAAGAACCCAAAAACGACTCTGTTAATTGTTATTACACGAACCATGCGGGCAAAATATGCGGGGCTTGCATGATTTCATAATCCCTGCATTTCCGTTGCAAAAAAGTCACATATATCTTAGCAGAAAGTTGAAAAATGTTGCGTTTACTGCACACAAGGGCAGCCATTTGCCCCTGTTGCCATGGGAACGTTATGAGGCGACGTTATTACACGACTTGGACGTCATCGAAAAGCATTTTTCGATGACGTTCCCGCAATTTTTGCAAGTTCCCGCATTTTCATAGTGTAACGGTCGGGATTATTGCCGCCGCCTTGTAGGGGTAACACAGTTCTTAGTCTGGAGAGGACAGGATCTAGGTCATGATCTAGGTCCCCCACACCCAATGCCTATGGCTTCAATGTCCAGGTGAGTGGACACGTTGTGCACTGTTTAGCCGTCTAGATCAACGGTAGCTTACTAAGGTTCGGCTAAACAGGTGAAGCGCCCCTACCCCCAGGTAAGAAATATATAAAATACAAAATAAATACAATAGAAAATGTCTGTCCTTTAACTCTGATGTTTACTCAACATGAAACATTTTTGAGCATGAAAGTAGTTAAAAAGACGCTTGCCAACGTTCAACACAATATACATACATTTGATTGTTCCCATCAACAATAACATATAAACCGGGACTAACTATATTATTATAGCACTTATAACACTCAAGAAAGACACTTTTCCTTAAGTCCTGAACAGGGGTATCTGCACGGAATGCACAGCGGTGCAATGTCCTTTCAGTGTGTGTGTGTGTGTGTGTGCGTGTGCGTGTGCGCGTGCGTGCGTGCGTGTGTGCGTGCGTGTGCGTGTGTGCGTACCGGCTCAGCGTTCGTTCGTTCCGTCACAGTTCTGTTCGGGCTGAATGATTGAGTAGGGTCCAGCTGCAGCCCCGGAGAACAACACCCTGGCGTGACAGAACACCCTGGCGTTACGGAAGTACTGTGGCTGGACGGAAGTTACCTCCGATTATTTTCTATAGACAAATAAACGTATTTATCGCTTGAATTAACGTAACAAAGAAATAAAAAAATATTTCGACACGTTAGCAACCATTTTTATAGCTTAGAAAAGGTTTTTTATTTTTAAAATAGGAAAAAATAGAAGGAGTTAACTTCCGCCGATAAATACGTTTATTTGTCTATAGAAAATATCGGAGGTAATTTCCGTCCAGCCACAGTACTTCCGTCACGCCAGGGTGTTCTGTCACGCCAGGGTGTTGTTCTCCGGGGCTGCAGCTGGATACTATCAATAGTATCTGTCTGCGTCCTGCAAGACAGAGGCGTAACTTGTAGTAGGAGGCGTAACTTGTACTAGGAGGCGTAACTTGTTCTTTTCTAAATCGCGGTCCACGCGAGATCTTTCTCTTTTCGCGGTAAACAAAAAGCGTTGTAAATCACGGTTCACACGAGATCTTCATTGAAGTCGGGTCTTCCGATATTCATGACGGTAAGTACATTTAAGGCCTAATATTTGAGGTCCAAGTTGCGGTCATTTATGTACCCGCGCACCACTGCTACATACAGATCACTTCTGCGATTTAGAAAAGTACTAGACACGCCTCCGACTACAAGTTACGCCTCCGACTACATGTTACGCCTCCGACTACATGTTACGCCTCCTAGTGCAAGTTACGCCTCCTCCGACTACATGTTACGCCTCCTACTACAAGTTACGCCTCCGTCTTGCAGGACGCAGACAGACCCAACTCGATACTATTGGAGTAAACCCACCCCAGAGCTGTTGACAAAGAATTTTTTTTTTTACGCACCACCAAAAAGTGAACGACGGAGAAGCCCAAAGCGTCGGATCGAATGCCCGTTATACCAACCTCTTAGACCGTCCGTTCTCGATCGGAAATGAAGACGAGAACCGTTCGTTATTATGTTAGCATTATATTACAATAATGACATTTGTTATTGTCAACTTACCATCCGTTGCCAATGAATTATCAAAAAATAATTGACCGCCGGAAGTTGTGAAGTGCCCATGCAAGTGAACGGAACGTTGAAAAGACCCCTGTAATAAATTACAATAATGCCATTTGTTATTGTCAACTTATTGCTTTCAATGATATACTTTTGTAATCCATTTGCTGTCAGTGTTATGACTTCATTGAAATGAACAAACCATTTATTATTCTTGTGATCATAATTATATTAGAATAACAACATTTGTTTTTGTCGTCAACTTATTGCTTTCAATGATATATTTTTATAATCCATTTGCTGCAAGTGTTATGATTTCATTGAAATGAACAAACCATTAATTATTATTCTTGTGGACTTTTTGCTAAAGAAGAAAAGCAAACAAGGGACAAGCATGTATCGTAGAAAGAGAATACTTATTTTTTTATTCATTCATATACAGTATATATTATGTATATATATAAATAAATATGGCAGTGTGTATGCACTAACTTAGTAGCTATCCAACAAAACAGAACTATATATACACTAATCCTGCAAAATGACAACTATATACACTAACACTGCAAAATAACTACATACACAACAGAAAAACAACTATATACAAAATAACTATATACAACACCATCCCCGGCAAGAGTGTGCATCAGCGCGGGGCTCTACCCTGGTCCTGCTCCTTCTTCTCCCTCAGCCAGTCCTCCACACTCTGACCCGCCGCGACGGAGCAGAAGACTTCTCCGCCGTGGCGGGAGTGTCCGGTCTCCCTCCGCCTCGGCTGGCCGCATTTACTGCACTTATGCGCCTGTGGCACGCCGGCCCGGGAAGAGTAGGTTGTGCCCGGCGGTGCCTCCGCCCGCCGCTTGGCGTTCAGCCTCCTCCCTTCTACCGTTTTGAGGGGTACAGGCAGCTCAGGGCCGGCGTGCTGTGCGGCGGGCAGGGGTACAGGCAGCTCAGGGCCGGCGTGCTGTGCGGCGGCCAGCGGCGGAGGGAGGACGTGTGGAGCCGGCAATGTCCGAGGGAGCGTCAGGACGGGGACGGGGAGCACCCACACACACTGCCGGGGCAGTAAGAGGTCCACAAGGAGAGGCTGTGCTGCTCTTAAAGGTCCAGTTGCAGCTGCGGCAGCAGCCGTCGGCGGGAAGACCGGGTAAGCAGCCGAGGGGGCGGGCTGTCGAGGCGCCAGTAGCCGTCTGGGCGCCGGCAGAGCGGGCCCCGGTGCTGCCACAGCCGGGGCCGCTGCCGGGGCCGCCGCCCCCCTCGCTGCCGCTGGCGTCGCCCGGCCTTGAGGCACCGCCGGCGTCGCTGCTGCCGCCGGACGATCCACCGCCGCCGCTGAGGCCGGGCCCGGCGCTGTCGCCGCGGCCGCCGCCGGTGGTCGTCCTCCGTCTGCTGCAACGCCTGGAGTCAACACAGCCCTCTCCTTCTCTCGCTGCGTCCGGGTGAACCTGGGAGCGGGTGGCGGCAGTGTTTTAGTTACATGTCCACCATCGAGAGCGTGTGGTTCAAGCGTGTCACTGTCCAAAGCATCCAACGCACCACAGCGAGAGGGTCCTACTGTTCAGCTCCTGCTCCTCCCCGCTGAGGGCTGTCCGCCAGCCCTCAGCCAACCGGGTCTGTGAGGAGGATGAAGACAACACAGACAAACACACCGTGAGGAGCCCGAGTCGCTGCTACGTACGCAGTCTGACGGTCGTCTCCACCGAGTCGTGTGTCTGTGAGTACGACGGGCGTGTGTCTGTACCTCAGCCCGAGCAGGAGCGGGCGTTGCCGGCTGCTCCACGTCGCCCTTCGTCGTCGTCGTCTTCCTCCTCTTCTTCTCGGGCTCCGGCGCCAGGGTGGCCTCCCCGCACGGCGTCTCCTCCACGGAGACGCCACGAGGCTCCACCCTGGTCTGCGCCGGAGCCCGAGCAGGAAGCCCGACCGTCGATGGAGCAGCCGCAACCTGTGGTGGTGGTGCTGGTGGTGGTGGTGATGATGGTGGTGATGATGGTGGTGGTGGTGGTGATGATGGTGGTGGTGGTGGTGATGGTGGTGGTGGTGGTGGTGGTGGTGGTGGGGATGATGGTGGTGGTGGTGGTGGTGGTGGTGGTGATGATGGTGGTGATGGTGGTGGTGGTGGTGGTGATGGTGGTGGTGGGGATGATGGTGGTGGTGGTGGTGGGGTGGAGGACGGTGCCGGGGGAGGTGGAGACGGAGGCTTCACCAGCGGGAGCGGGAGGGCCTGAAGGACCTGTACGCCAGCTTCAGACACGGTCACGCACAACCAAATGGCATCAGCACAATGAGAGTGACGGGGCAACACACGGGCAGGCGAGACTAAGTGAGTCTGAGCATTCATGACGTGCAGCATGCCGTTGATTAGATAAAAGGGTTTAGTGACCGTTAAGAGGTGTGCTACAGGGTGACCCTTAAGAGGTGTGCTACAAGGTGACCCTTAAGAGGTGTGCTACAAGGTGACCGTTAAGAGGTGTGCTACAAGGTGACCGTTAAGAGGTGTGCTACAAGGTGACCGTTAAGAGGTGTGCTACAAGGTGACCCTTAAGGGCTCCAGAGTGCGCCTAATTTGGGCGCACATGCGCCTAGAATTCGGGGTAGTGCGACCAAATATTTTATTTGGGCGCACCGGTGCGACTGAAAATGTATCTGGTATAATTATTATTATTTATTTATTATACAGAGCAGTCTATTCATAATATTGTAATGACCACGGAAGAGGCAGTGAATGAAGTATTGATTAGACAGCGATTTATTAGTGTTACGGCCGTCAGCCGACCGCATTGTCTACCCTCCCTCTGTATGCGATACCCCTCCTGTTTTTCCCCTAAAGCAGCTCAAGTGGGCGGGTCCTCACGTCCCCGGAACCAACCAGAGAGCGACGGCGCCGTGGAGGCGTATAAAAGCCCGATGCGCCCTGCAAGCGGGGCAGACACCTGTAGGGAATCTAGGCGCGTCGTCGCATTCGTTTGAGAGCAAGAGTTTACGTTTGTGTGTTCCCAGACTTGGGCCAGGGTAAGGTGAATCCCACCGTACTGATGTTGCTTATTCGCACTCTCATTTAGGTTTGTCACTGTTTAGCCACACTAGGTTTAGGGGGTGCTGGTCATTTGTATTTCTGTTTTCGTTACGCTAGAGTAGTCAGTTAGGGTTTGTTTTAGGACCATTCGTATTTAGTTATTAGACAGGTAGCTCCATTTTATTTTAAGGAGTTCTCTTTTGGTTATATTTGTTTCTTTGCTTTGACAGCACCTAGCGGCCCATGTCTGACGATTGTTATGTTCTATTCCTTTGTTGGGTTATAATAAATACTATATTTACGACCCCAATCCATCGGATTGGGTGTGTGTCACTTCCCTTTTCCCCCTGAACGAGTAGGGGTCGTAACAATAAGATACCTAATAAACCGTTGGAACACGCAAGACCGGTAACAATAGCAACGCCAGTAAACAAACCCGCGAAGCCCAATCCAGGGGCCTGTACTACGAAGCTTGATTAGAGGGTTAGCGAGGTATGTTGAGCTGAAAGCCTGGGTTAGCTGTTCCATGAAAGTCGATCTCTTTAAGCGTCGCTGTATCACCATTGGTGACTTACGCTCGCAACCAAACCTGGTCGGGAGCATATTTCCAGCGAGTCTACCCGGAGATCGGCTACTTATATCGGCGTGCGCAGCTTCCTAGCCCCTCCTCCGATAATGGCGTCACCATTTGTGGGTGTACCCATGGACCACGGCGCACTTATCGTACAGGCGTCTCTCCGGAGACAGAGGGTTTTTCGGGACAGAACCGATCCCTTGGCATTGTCTGACGATATTCTTTATGAGAGATACAGATTCTGCATTTATTTAATGGTCAAAATATTATTAATCAATGGCGTAAATATCGACGGTGCAACCGGTGCAGCTGCCCGGTTGCCCCCCCCCCCCGTCAACAACTCAACAAGGCAGGCACGGTCTTGCGCTGAGTTGTTGACGGGGGGGGGAACCGGGCAGCTGCACCGGTTGCAGCTGCCCGGTTGCGCCCCCCCCCCAACCCCCATTAACAACAAAAAACTTGGGTGCACCATAAATACGTGCTGGTGCACCCAAATTAAAAACGTAGGCGCACCAGTGCACCCAAGGAAAAAGTTAGTCTGGAGCCCTGTAAGAGGTGTGCTACAAGGTGACCCTTAAGAGGTGTGCTACAAGGTGACCCTTAAGAGGTGTGCTACAAGGTGACCCTTAAGAGGTGTGCTACAAGGTGACCCTTAAGAGGTGTGCTACAAGGTGACCCTTAAGAGGTGTGCTACAAGGTGACCGTTAAGAGGTGTGCTACAAGGTGACCGTTAAGAGGTGTGCTACAAGGTGACTGTTAAGAGGTGTGCTACAAGGTGACCCTTAAGAGGTGTGCTACAAGGTGACCCTTAAGAGGTGTGCTACAAGGTGACTGTTAAGAGGTGTGCTACAAGGTGACTGTTAAGAGGTGTGCTACAAGGTGACCCTTAAGAGGTGTGCTACAAGGTGACTGTTAAGAGGTGTGCTACAAGGTGACCGTTAAGAGGTGTGCTACAAGGTGACCCTTAAGAGGTGTGCTACAAGGTGACCCTTAAGAGGTGTGCTACAAGGTGACCCTTAAGAGGTGTGCTACAAGGTGACCGTTAAGAGGTGTGCTACAAGGTGACCGTTAAGAGGTGTGCTACATGGTGACCCTTAAGAGGTGTGCTACAAGGCGACCCTTAAGAGGTGTGCTACAAGGTGACCCTTAAGAGGTGTGCTACAAGGTGACTGTTAAGAGGTGTGCTACAAGGTGACTGTTAAGAGGTGTGCTACAAGGTGACCGTTAAGAGGTGTGCTACAAGGTGACTGTTAAGAGGTGTGCTACAAGGTGACCGTTAAGAGGTGTGCTACAAGGTGACCCTTAAGAGGTGTGCTACAAGGTGACCGTTAAGAGGTGTGCTACAAGGTGACTGTTAAGAGGTGTGCTACAAGGTGACCCTTAAGAGGTGTGCTACAAGGCGACCCTTAAGAGGTGTGCTACAAGGTGACCGTTAAGAGGTGTGCTACAAGGTGACCCTTAAGAGGTGTGCTACAAGGTGACCCTTAAGAGGTGTGCTACAAGGTGACCCTTAAGAGGTGTGCTACAAGGTGACCCTTAAGAGGTGTGCTACAAGGTGACTGTTAAGAGGTGTGCTACAAGGTGACCCTTAAGAGGTGTGCTACAAGGTGACCGTTAGGAGGTGTGCTACAAGGTGACCCTTAAGAGGTGTGCTACAAGGTGACCGTTAAGAGGTGTGCTACAAGGTGACTGTTAAGAGGTGTGCTACAAGGTGACCGTTAAGAGGTGTGCTACAAGGTGACTGTTAAGAGGTGTGCTACAAGGTGACCCTTAAGAGGTGTGCTACATGGTGACCCTTAAGAGGTGTGCTACAAGGTGACTGTTAAGAGGTGTGCTACAAGGTGACTGTTAAGAGGTGTGCTACAAGGTGACTGTTAAGAGGTGTGCTACAAGGTGACCCTTAAGAGGTGTGCTACAAGGTGACCGTTAGGAGGTGTGCTACAAGGTGACCCTTAAGAGGTGTGCTACAAGGTGACCGTTAAGAGGTGTGCTACAAGGTGACTGTTAAGAGGTGTGCTACAAGGTGACCGTTAAGAGGTGTGCTACAAGGTGACTGTTAAGAGGTGTGCTACAAGGTGACCCTTAAGAGGTGTGCTACATGGTGACCCTTAAGAGGTGTGCTACAAGGTGACTGTTAAGAGGTGTGCTACAAGGTGACTGTTAAGAGGTGTGCTACAAGGTGACTGTTAAGAGGTGTGCTACAAGGTGACCGTTAAGAGGTGTGCTACAAGGTGACTGTTAAGAGGTGTGCTACAAGGTGACTGTTAAGAGGTGTGCTACAAGGTGACTGTTAAGAGGTGTGCTACAAGGTGACTGTTAAGAGGTGTGCTACAAGGTGACCGTTAAGAGGTGTGCTACAAGGTGACTGTTAAGAGGTGTGCTACAAGGTGACTGTTAAGAGGTGTGCTACAAGGTGACCGTTAAGAGGTGTGCTACAAGGTGACTGTTAAGAGGTGTGCTACAAGGTGACCGTTAAGAGGTGTGCTACAAGGTGACTGTTAAGAGGTGTGCTACAAGGTGACTGTTAAGAGGTGTGCTACAAGGTGACTGTTAAGAGGTGTGCTACAAGGTGACTGTTAAGAGGTGTGCTACAAGGTGACCGTTAAGAGGTGTGCTACAAGGTGACTGTTAAGAGGTGTGCTACAAGGTGACCCTTAAGAGGTGTGCTACATGGTGACCCTTAAGAGGTGTGCTACAAGGTGACCCTTAAGAGGTGTGCTACAAGGTGACCCTTAAGAGGTGTGCTACATGGTGACCGTTAAGAGGTGTGCTACAAGGTGACTGTTAAGAGGTGTGCTACAAGGTGACCGTTAAGAGGTGTGCTACAAGGTGACTGTTAAGAGGTGTGCTACAAGGTGACTGTTAAGAGGTGTGCTACAAGGTGACTGTTAAGAGGTGTGCTACAAGGTGACTGTTAAGAGGTGTGCTACAAGGTGACCGTTAAGAGGTGTGCTACAAGGTGACTGTTAAGAGGTGTGCTACAAGGTGACCGTTAAGAGGTGTGCTACAAGGTGACCCTTAAGAGGTGTGCTACAAGGTGACTGTTAAGAGGTGTGCTACAAGGTGACCGTTAAGAGGTGTGCTACAAGGTGACCGTTAAGAGGTGTGCTACAAGGTGACCGTTAAGAGGTGTGCTACAAGGTGACCCTTAAGAGGTGTGCTACAAGGTGACCGTTAAGAGGTGTGCTACAAGGTGACTGTTAAGAGGTGTGCTACAAGGTGACCGTTAAGAGGTGTGCTACAAGGTGACTGTTAAGAGGTGTGCTACAAGGTGACTGTTAAGAGGTGTGCTACAAGGTGACTGTTAAGAGGTGTGCTACAAGGTGACTGTTAAGAGGTGTGCTACAAGGTGACTGTTAAGAGGTGTGCTACAAGGTGACTGTTAAGAGGTGTGCTACAAGGTGACCGTTAAGAGGTGTGCTACAAGGTGACCGTTAAGAGGTGTGCTACATGGTGACCGTTAAGAGGTGTGCTACAAGGTGACTGTTAAGAGGTGTGCTACAAGGTGACCGTTAAGAGGTGTGCTACAAGGTGACCGTTAAGAGGTGTGCTACAAGGTGACCGTTAAGAGGTGTGCTACAAGGTGACCCTTAAGAGGTGTGCTACAAGGTGACTGTTAAGAGGTGTGCTACAAGGTGACCCTTAAGAGGTGTGCTACAAGGTGACCGTTAAGAGGTGTGCTACAAGGTGACTGTTAAGAGGTGTGCTACAAGGTGACCGTTAAGAGGTGTGCTACAAGGTGACTGTTAAGAGGTGTGCTACAAGGTGACCGTTAAGAGGTGTGCTACAAGGTGACTGTTAAGAGGTGTGCTACAAGGTGACTGTTAAGAGGTGTGCTACAAGGTGACTGTTAAGAGGTGTGCTACATGGGGAGTTTAATCAAATCCACATTACCACCACGTGAGGACGGCGCGTCTACCACCAACAAAGACGGCTACATCACCTGATAAACCTACCTTTGTCCTTCAAGCATCAGCTTTAGCGACCGGCAAATGAAAAAGTTGCAGTTAATGCAAACATACTGACTCAAGAATAGATATCCAAGGCCAATGTTACAGTGCCACGCGGCGTCCGGTGTGGTGCCACTTACCCATTTCTCCGTCAGTGACCGTCCGGACCAGCTCCTCGTCCGTCACCTCTGTGGTGGGGGGCGGCGGAACCAAGGGGCGCTGGTCTCTGACGGAAGACACCGCTATGGGGGGGGGGGGGGGGGGGGGGCAACGGTCAGTAAATCGTATACACTCAACCTCTGTTGTGTGAAAGAGAAAGAAAGAGCTACCGACCTGGAGCTGCAGGCCGTGCTGGTGGGTTCATCAGTCTCCTGATCCGGGCCTGCAGCTCCCCTGGGCCCATCGGACGCCCGCGCACAAGGGCCGAGAAATTGGGAGCGGTCGGCTTGCGGGGCGGCAGCACGGTGGAAGCAGCGGCCTTCCTGGAGGTGGTGCTGGGGCCGCTGCTGGTGCTGCTGCTGGCGGGCGGAGGGGGTGTAGCAGCCGCCTCCGCCGACCGCTCCTTGTCTCGGCCCAGAATGTACTTTTTGGCGACGTCCAAGGCGCTCCCAGGCTGTGGTGTCTTCCGCCGTAGCCACTTGACGTAGCTGCAAGACAATGATCCAAGAGTTGACACGCATAGCAACATGTCACAGCACCGTGTCAACAGTCCACTGCCCTTCACCGCTTACTTCTGACGCTCCTTCTCCTTGGAGTCGTACAGGTCCTTCAGGGTGTCCTCCTTGAACAGCCCGATGCCAACAAGCGCCTCGCCCCCCCGCCCAGGCAGAGTGGCGCGGGCCCGGGCCTCCTCCTGCGCCCGGCGGAACTTCAGGTGCTGTGCGAAAGCGGGGTGGGCGCAGGAGTAGCGGGCGAGGCTGTCCTTGTTGGCCATCAGCGGGCTGTCCGAGGCACTCGTCTCCCGCTCCCGCTGGTGACTGGCGACCACGTGGCAGGCGTAGCCCGCGTCGTTCTCCAGGAGCCATCTGAAGGTCTGACCCCGGTACTTCCCCAGCTGGATGCTGTGGCAGCCCAGCACCAGCAAGGGGTTCCCGGGGTCACCGCCCCCGGAGACGACGCGGGCTCGGGCCTCCATCTCCACCTCCTCCGGCTTCTGGGCCCTGGCGGCGGTGAAGGCCGCCGCCGCATCAGAGGCCCGCAGGACCAACTGATGCGACGGCGTCATCCTCAAATTTGCAAAAGACATCTACAATGACAACAAATGACACGACACAGCATTAAACGAGCATTGCATTAAACGAGCATTACAGTTTACGCCCTTAAAGTGACTTTTATGTTCATGGATGCTTACAGGAAAGATAACAGATGGTTTGAAAGGTTGGAATGCTAATCGCCGCGCAATCCGTTTCAATGGGAATCGCGACTCTCCGTAATTTCAACATTAATTTTAACATATTTATAATTCGAAATTCGTCCCAGCCTTTATACCACATACACACTATGTTCTACAGCATTTAACCGAGTCGTCGTCTCACATTTTAATGCATTTTTCACGATTTACCAGCACTCGTTGTGAATGCTAACCGCCGCGCCATCCGTTTCAATGGGAATCGCGACTCTCCGTAATTTCAACATTAATTTTAACTTATTTATAATTCGAAATTCGTCACAGCCTTTATACCACATACACACTATGGCCAATAGCATATAACCGAGTCGTCCTCTATCATTTTAATGCATTTTTCACGATTTACCAGCTAGGTTCAGCATGACCTACCTTATCCATCGAATGCAGACTGAGATAATGGCTGATGTCACACGTGGAAGGTTCTTGGGTTGATTCTTGGTTGGAATGCTAATCGCCGCGCAATCCGTTTCAATTGGATATGCAGGTTGCTGATTGCAGGTTGCTGATTGGGCGGGCGAAACTTGGGTTGAAGATTCTTGGGTTGATGCAGGTTGCTGATAGGCTGAGAAACAGAGCATCGCTGGACAGATACCCTCATTCTTCTCTTTATTCATCCGACAGAAAAAGCGGGAAAAACCCACCGCATCGCTGTCTATAAAGAAAAAAAATGTTACGCCCCAGCCCCACCAATCAGTGAACGACGATGGAGAAGCCCAAAGCGTCGGATCGAATCCCCGTCATACCAACCCCTTTGACCGGCCGTTCTCGATCGGAAATGAAGACGAGAACCGTTCGTTATTATGTTAGTTATAATGATAGAACACCGGTTCTGAATGGGTGAAGCATCCCTTTAACACACCTTCCAGTCCGACACTCAATACCCAAAGGACTCCTCTCGCTCAGTGGGGGCTGCTGTGATTCAGCGGGCGTGTCTCCTCAAGCCTCAACACCTTCTCTGATCTGTCTCCTCAGATGAACCCCAGAGAGAAGCACTTGGCTACTAGATGATAAACACATCCATTAATAAATACAGCACCGGCTGGTTTGATTCCGCAGCACAAAAGAAAACCATCACGCGCCTTGTTCAGGAACATCTATGCTGGTTCGGAGCTCCGTGTGATGTTGTGCAACACGTCTTCTGTCGGTCACAACAGGAACACACATATCCCCTCCTCCGCAGTGAGGAGATGATCTGCAGTGATGGGTTAGGCCGTGGAACTTTTAATTCCACACACGGATGAACTACCCCAAATTAATGTTTTTATAGGCTACGCAAAATCTCTGAGTTTTAAGACCTTCTCAAACGAGAACAAAGTTAGTACTAGTTAAAGGTCCCATGACATGCTATTTTATGTATTCTTTAATATAGGTATTAGTGGGCAACTAACACAGTATTCAAAGACGTTCCCGAAATTCAGCCGTGGTGCAGTTACAGCCACTCCGAGCCAGTCGCACATTGAGCTTCCCCCAAATCATTGGCGTATCCAGGACATTTTTACTGGGGTGGCCAAGATGGGACACAAAGCTAGTGTGGGGTGGCCATGGCATAGCGAAGTTTAATACATACACGTACGCAGCCAACTGCGGTACGAATCCCGGTCCTTTGGTGCATGTTGCATCCCCTCTCTCTCCCATGATTTCCTGTCTCATAACTGTCATATAAAGGTGTCTATGCTGTTGAAATTACTTTTGTTTTTTAAAGTCATTTTTTAAATTCCATTTCCACCTATCACAGTCGTCAAGTACTATATCTGGTTATTTTAACATGTCTATTTTTAATCAGTAATTATGTTCAGAATAGGGTACACATTTTCTAAGAGCCATTTCCTTATAGTGTATTAAAGTCCTCATCAAGTTAAATTAGAGTAGCAAAATTCAACTGCTCTTAACTCATCCTATATAATAACATTAATCAGCTCATCATCTGTGTCACCTGTATTGTTACCCGTGTTTGCTTTACTAATTGAGGCGCCATCTTGTGGTTACATAAAACACAGCAATCCAGGCAACAGAACAAACCAAAATGCTTTAAGATATACCTTATTAAAAAGTGTATCTGTAAGCAAAGGATAAATTAAGCTTGTAAGGAAAAAAACAGAAATATTTGTTGTTCTTTACATGCTTAGTTTATGTTATTATTTAGCTTAGATCTAATTTGTTGGAGATACTGGAATTAGATTTTTTTGGTTTGTTCTTATTTAACCACAAGATGGCACCTAAATTAGTAAAGCAAACATAGGTAACAATACAGGTGACACAGAGGATGGCCTGATGACTGAATAATGTTATTCTATAGGATGCCTTGTGATGTATGAAAATGTGCAAAAAGTGGGTTTTCAACCCAGACAGTATTCATGTCCAGGGCCCTGATGAAGGTAGACTCAACATAAATTATGAAGTTTATTTAAATCAAACAGTTAAGCCTTAGAATCACAAATTAACTTGATAAATATACATAAACAATTGTAACATAAACCAAACAAATCTTAACTCCAAAGTATATACTATAAAGTAATGTTATGTAAACCTTCAAACTCTCATGAACAATAGAGGATTCTAATAATAGTAACAAAGTGCAATAGAGGTAGCTAGTTCTTGCTTTTGCTCATTCTCCTGCTACAAAAGGCTTTCACATAGGCCATAAGACCACAAGACAAGACTTAAAGTCCAATGCAATGCCACCAGACCAAATATAACTGGAACCCCTTAAATAACAGCTTTGACTCCATTAAAATGTCAAAAAGAAAGGAGGTGTCAACAATGTGCCTAATTATGTCTATTTATAGGATCTACAAAGGTTTATTTTTACATAACTACCACTCTTACAACTCACTTTTAATAACACAATTAACACATATTGCATCTCAAGCATTTGTGGCATTTGAATGCAACAAATAAGTCACAGCTTGTTCTTGTGTTATGCTGGGCTGATGGCGATTCAGGAGTTGGGTGATTTGGATTGGGCAGCGTAACTTAACTCAGCGTAACTGTAACTTCTAGCCAACATTAACATTGTTACTGTTATAATTATTACTCATTTAATCGTTTTATCTTTGGTTTTTACAGACTGGAAAAAGTTACTGAAAAAATAGGCCATTTGACTAATTCCGAACGAGTAGCTCAGCTCCTCCGGGCGTAAACTCTCCTGGTGAACGTTGGTCCAGGACAGCGGAGGAGCGCTGTAGCGGCACACTCCGCCACTAGGGGGCGGGGTTTCACCGCTGCAGCGGCACACTCCGCCACTAGGGGTCAGTGTTTCACCCAAAACCAAAACTAAATATTAAATAATAAGAGCTGTTATATGAAATAAAACTTAAAAGATAGAACGCTTCACGAATTTGCGTGTCATCCTTGCGCAGGGGCCATGCTAATCTTCTCTGTATCGTTCCAATTTTAGTATATGTGATACCGAAGTAACACAAATACAGCATAATCCTGAGATATACATATACGTACGCTCAGACACCCAAGGATCTGTGTTGGTGAGGAGCTACAAAAGACTCAGGCAGACTAACGCTGCATTACCCGGCCGTGGCGGACCGGCGCAGCGCTCCACTATGTGGTGTTAGGAGGACGTTATGGGTTCGGTTGTTGGGATTATTGTACTGGAACACCGCAGCGCGAGGAACTCTGGGTAGAGCATGGAGGGACTCTCAGCCACGGGATTGGTGGAGGCAGACAAAGGACTACTGCCCCGTCACGTGACCCCCCCCCCCCCCTCTGCATTCCTCCCTCTGTGGGGCCGTCGGGGGATCACCCCCCCCTCGTGCTTCCTGGTGCGGCGGCTGCCTGTTCCTCTCAGAGGCAGCGCAGACCGCGGCTCCACCCCGGTGGTGGTGGAGGAGGTGGTGGTGGTGGAGGAGGTGGCGCTGGTCTAGGGCTGAGAAGGAGCGACTTCAAACTCCATAGACCACAGCCTGTTTAGGGATAGAGTCAGACCACTGTGTCGCCAAACAAGAACACATACTGCTATGGATTGACTAATACTGTGAGCTAATTCTACACATGACAAGAATCTAATGTATAAAAACATAGAATACATATTTGGATCAATTGTAATTTGATTACTGAGCAGTATTGGCCAGAAGAGAGGTCCCATGCTGACCCCTAACGCTAGCTTTTTGATTGTTCAATGTTTTTACATTTTTAGAGTGATGTTCATAAAGCCACCGCTAGGTGTCAGCATGCGACCACTTATGGCTCTCTGAGCTGTTGAGCAGCAGGTTGGATATTCGCCGGATATTCGGTTTTGCAATCGGATTGATCAACACAATTGCAATTCATTACGGGTGTAGTTTGTTGAGTACAGTGTAGGACACCGTATTGACCAAAAATTACACAGACATTTAGTTGTTTCTATCGACACCTTTGCGGGAACAGCACTTTTATCCAGTGGCGGTGGGTCAATAGAGGGCGCTGTCACACCAAATTTGTACCGGGTGCCAAATTTGTGCCGCCTACGTAATCCATACGTAAACCATTCCAAACCTGCCTGGCAACAGACGATCGCGTCGAACGTTGCCTGGCAAGGGACGATCGCGTCGAATGACGCATTTGCGCACTCTCTCATTGAGCGGGACAAGACAGATAACACTTATTTTACAAATAACATTTATTAGCGTTCCTAACTTTATATTTGTATTGTATTTATATATTTCCCTACACAGTAATAGCTAAATGTTATGGGGATAACGTGAATAACAATAATAAGAACAAAAACAATAGGGATCCAACCTGTTGGCTTGGACCCCTAATAAAAAACATTTACCAGTTAGTAAATGCCTGCTCACCTATCTATCCATCTATCTACCCACCCACCCACCCACCCAGTCATCTAAATTAAATTAAGGAAATTAAATTAACACAAGCTAGCTAGACTATGATACACTTTAAACCCTCAGTTTACTAGCTACATTTGATTAAACAATTAAATACAATACAAATATAAAGTAAAAACAAGTGTTATCTAGCGATCCGTTATCTGTCTTATATTATTTCGTCTTTGGCAACATGAGCGCGATTGTTTTTTGAAACCTGCCTGACAACGGACAACCAGTTGTCTGCAACGGACAACAGATTACGTAGGCGGTACAAAATTTGGCACCCGGTACAAATTTGGTGTGACACCACCCCTCCGTGAAATATTCACTTGAATATATCTGCCAACCATTAATCAACTATTATCAAGACGAAATAAATCAACAAAAATACATAGCGTTTATCCTCGTTTAATTGTGTGACATACTTGTCACTGCCAGCAACCATTTAAATGCGTCTGAACGTCAATGATTTGTGCTAGGCTAGATATTGGTCCTTCGAAATAAAGCCCTCCTCCAAGTCAGGGGCGCCGGCCACGTTGGAGTCAGTAGCCGCGTTTACATGGACACATCTGTTCCGCATAGATTTCTATGCGGAACAGAAAATGATCATGTATACGCCTCATTCGGAATACAATTATCTGTTCGGCATAGATTCTATGCCGAATAGAAGAGGTGGTGTAGTCCGTTTGAATCGCCATGTATACACTTATTCCGAATAGATTGGGGTTTAACTTAGAGCAGCCGCAGTAGTTCGCCATTGGTCCCCTGAGCTCCGTCTGTACTTTTAAGCACACCGAACTTCACCGCGGTCAATGAAAGTGGATTTATTGCCTGATTCACGTCTTTGTTATTATCACTCCGTAAAAGTAGTCCGGTAAGCGTGTCCGGTTGCTTAGCGACGGGACATGGGTGTTTATTAATGACGTGTCCGCGCGCGTCCGAAATAACTGTAAATGAGTAGGCTACTACTAGTACTTTTGCAGGTTGAACGTTAAAATACTTCTTAACTTAGAGAGATGGCATCTGCAGTAGTGCGAAATTGGACCTTCGAGGATTCCTGGTCACTAAATTCCCGTAAGACCACTCTCTCCCACCAGTCTTGGCTGCGAACTCGCATCCAAATTCCTCTTGTTTGCGGCGGAGCTTAGGGTAAATATAAAGATCTGACGAGAAATGTACGTTGCTGCGCTGTCCTGCTCCTTCTTAATTGAAGGAGCAGGCAGAGAAAAGCTCTCTCCTGCTGTGCTTTCATTAAAATCGAATTTAAAATCCCCGATAGTGATAAGACATCCATTATGTCGCCGCCGGTCCAGAGATGTGTCAGGTGTGCGCGAGAGACGTAACGGACACTTTTGTTACTGCCATGTATACAGTACATTCGGAACACATTTTTAGGAATAGATCTATGCCGCATAGAAATCTATGCGGATCAGATGTGCCATGTAAACGCGGCTAGTGTAAGCACGCTAACTTTTTGCTGTCTATCAAGCAGAGACAGCTTTTCATTGGCGCAAGAAAATTCGCCCTCGGGTCGCAACAGTGTGCGACCCAGGCCAATGGTATCGCTTTCTTTTTTTGTTATTACCACATGATGGGACAATTCAGAGAATCAATCAAATAGACTACCTCCCTCAGCAGCATTCGCGCAACACAACTACATGTAGAGAAGAGATAGATCGCTGACTAGCAGAGAGTTGTAAGCACTTTCCACCCATTTCAGTAGTGGCATTGGACTCCCTAAGCAATGTTATACTTAAAAGGAGCAAGTAAGTTACATTATAATTTAGTCTTTCGGCCTGTAGCACATGAACAAAATTAAGCAACTGTCCCATATTTCTAATTGCATTTGAAGTAGACAAGAGACTCACAAAAAATGGACGCTATAGGACAGTGATCATGATTTGTCTCAATATAACAACAATGGGTCTAATAGCAATGGCTGGTGGACTGGCCATGAAGTAGGTCTGTATATGTCGATATTCAAAATTAATTAAAAAAAAAAAAAATGTATTTGTCCCCAGGGGGCAATTGAAGGCACATAGCAGCATATGGGGTCAGAACAGTCTAATTAATAATGAATGCACAGAGAAGGATTCACAAATGTATTTTTTGACTTGTATATAAATTACTCTCTTCCCACAAATACCTTTCAATGCACACACAAATGGATATCGGTATGTATAAATGTAAAATAAATCCATAACCAAAAATAACACATTTCTGATCCGCACACAAATGTGCCTTGTTTTAAATAAATGTAAAATAAGTCCATAAATATATTAATTAAAAGAATATTTGCAATTTTCATCACACAATGTTTTTTTTGAAAACGGAGGGGGGGAAATATTCGTTTCTATAAATACCCTGCTACGTATAAACGAGGCCTTAAACAGCAACTCAAATTCGAGGAGATAATAATGAGATACTATCTCGTAATAATGATAGTTTCGTAATTATTAGATAATTTTCTCGTACTTGCAAGATAATTACCTCGTCATTATGAGATATTTTGTCTCCTGTGAATGCTACGAGATTCCGTAAAAAGGTATTAAATTCAACTTATAATTTCTGTATAAACCCTGACCAAGCTTTTACTCAGTTGAGTTCCAATATTACACACAGATACAATAGTTGATCTGTTGATCAATCCGATTGCGGGGTAAATGAAAACCAAACATCGAACCCGCATCTGGCTCTGAGCCATGGACTGATCCCGTATTACCTGAACCTCGTGAAGACAAGATGCATACTTTTATTTTACGATCCATTCTAAACGTGGTCATTTGTCTTATATGATCGTCAACATATTAATCTTTGCCATTTGTGTGACTGCTACTGAAATAAGCTGATTTAAAGAATCTTTCTAAAGTTTGGATGTTGAGATTTCAGTTGTATGATCGGACTGAAAATTATATAGAAGAGTACCATAATGCTAACCGTTTCTTTTATAACACTCAAGACATTTTCTAAGGCGCCACTTAAAAGAGATATATATTTATATCCCTATACCCCCTTGGCTTAACAAGGGGGTGCATAAAAGGAACACGTTAGCCTACTCACCGAATACTGATGAAAATCTTCCCCTCTGTCGTCTTTTCTCGTTCTGGGTTCCTGCGTTGGTCGCCTGCAACAATGGTCAACATATTATATCGTTCCAACTTATAAGTGTGTTGGCTACTGCAAGCACATCTAGGCTACTGTTCTTCTTAAGCATACTTCTTATGCATACTTCCAGCTACAGAAACCATTCAACTATCAAAACGTCCAGCTCTTTAACGGCATGATGACTAGGCTACCTCTCGGCGTTTTTTTTCGGCAATGGGCGGACGGTCGTCGCCTTCTCTGACATCGTAACATGTTACATTTTCAACGTTAACCTTCGTTCAAACTATTTAACAAATAACACACTTGTATCTTCAATAATCTGAAAACCTAATTTCGGTTACCTTTATACTTTTTTCAGAATCCCAGTTTACGTTCCGTATCGGCGTCGTTTCAGTTGGTCTCAGTTGGTCAGTGATTAGCTCAGCTGCTCAGGTCAGAACGTGGCGCACGTGCAGGTGGCGCTGCCAAATTGGACTACTTTTTACTACGTCAGTTCGTTAGGACGAAACGCATTCTAGTTTGAACTACTATCATTTCACACATTCTCCAGTCCAAGCATATCTTTTATCGTCGATATGTACCATGTGGATATTTTATTTTATAATCTTGTTTATGATGTATGCTGTGTGTGACGTGTTCAAGCGACTGTGACTTCCAATTCCCCCCTGGGATCAATAAAGTATTTATCTATCCATCTACCTAACGTGCATTATTTGTACTTGAGTATATTCCGAGCTAGTGGTTCATTCAATACCTTGTCATGCTTATACATGCTGTGTATTGACTTTAACTATATATTAATCAAACAACTCCATACATTATCTGATATTATAAATCGAAAGGCATTGTTCTATAATTTTTTTATTTTTTTTATTTGACCTTTATTTAACCAGGAAAGTCCCATTGAGATTAAAAACCTATTTTTCGAGGACGTCCTGGCCAAGAGGCAGCAACAAATAACATATGTACACTCACAATATTACACTCACAACATATAGACAGAAATTAAAATGATAAAAAACAGAATATACAATTTGTATATTCACTACAAATGTTTTTGTAGTGAATATACTGTAATAACTAATCACTAATTTGTGCTAAATCCCCTGCTTCAATTTGGTGCTGCTTTGGTTGTGCTCACAGAGAATATAAAGAACGATTGGCGCCGTTAGATCCCTCACGTCATTGTGGATCAAAATAATAACTGTAAAGGGGAAGCAAACCGAATCAGCTGCATTCCTCTGACCGGAACCGTGGTCCAGTTTACATCACGACCAGACGTCATAACGCATAGCAGCACATGACAGAAAGGTTGGGAACACATAACTATAATCATTAATACGAATCATTGGAACTTGCAGGTTGGTTGTTATCCAACAGCCTGATTTCAAGAGTTGGATAATCAAGATATGAGTTAGATTGCACTATTAATAGTTTATATATGCATTAAAAGTTGTGTTATCAACTCGTAACAATATAAAGAAGACCAACATGCTGCAGGTATGCAGTCCCACCGGTGTCTACAGGTGATCTGAACAACGGGGATCACGTTACATGATGAGTGACCTTGGAACTAGAGAGGTAACCAATTGGTTAGGGACCGTACTCATGTTTCCATCACAACATGAACGTGAATGAATGAATGTGGTTGAAGAAAACAAATGGTCGGAAGGAGGGCTTAACAGAGAGAGGGAGGGGAGCAGGACATCGTGACATCCACGTGACTTATCCCCATCGTCAACGATAGGAAGGCTATTTTTAGCAGCACACGTCGATGCTGAATGACGCACAAGGGAGAGTTGCACAATGGAGACTTACAAAATACAAATATTTTAATATATATATAGAAAGGTATGACAACCGAACAGCAATATCCCCATGGTTACCACATGGCCTTCTGAGCAGCATCAACTCTAGGACCCTTACTGGAAGTCCTGAATGATGCCCTTTTATTTTTGACCGCGGTGTTTATTCCTGCTCTCACCTCCAGGTGTCGCCAAACACCACCGTGTGTTGCTGCATCTTATAATAACGTCGGTTTCTCCACATATGGATCTTTCTGCTTTCGATGCGGTGGGGTTTAATAATAGAGTGCCTCTGTTGGGTTAATTGTAGGAAATGAAGGGACTCATCTTTACATCTATAAATCAATATAAAAAAAACAGGGCCGTTCCCCGGGAAACTAAATAAAGGACATGTTATGTAATAGTAATGCATAGGAGGAACATAACGTCTAGGCCTCCAGGCCTCCCGCTACACCGACGTCTCCGAATAGACCCCCGCTGCTCCCGGGAGGTCTCTGCGCATTACTGACGTCACCCGTACCGGCAGCACGGGACGTGAAGCGGGGCTGCGCGCGCAGAGCTCGGAATCCAGGAGAGGCGTTGGAATTCGGCTGATGACGTTCATCACATGTGATGAAACAGTCAATGACATTAATTCATTAATTGATGACTCTTACGTTGGCAACTGCTGCTCCTCGTGCATAGATACCATCAGGTCTTTGTCTGCAGTCACCGCGTGGAGAAACCAGTGTGCGCGCACACACACACACACACACACACACACACACACACACACACACACACACACACACACACACACACACACACACACACACACACACACACACACACACACACACACACACACACACACACACACACACACACACAAACACAAAACCCCCTTCCGTGAAACACTTTTTGTTGCTAGGCAGGCGTCACTACTGTTGCCAAGGAAATGTTTTCACGTAGCAGAGGAGAAGGTCTGCGTGGAGGGAGGGCAGGGGGGGGGGTTGGTTACCAGAGTGGTGGGGGCGGGGCTGGGGGCAAGTTCAAGGCCACCGTTCCCAATTATGGTGTGTGTGTGTGTGTGTGTGTGTGTGTGTGTGTGTGTGTGTGTGTGTGTGTGTGTGTGTGTGTGTGTGTGTGTGTGTGTGTGTGTGTGTGTGTGTGTGTGTGTGTGTGTGTGTGTGTGTGTGTGTGTGTGTGTGTTTTCCAAGTGTGTGTGTGTGTGTGTGTGTGTGTGTGTTGGAAAGAGCGGTTGAGAGACCGAGTGAGAGAGGGGACAAAGGATCTGCGCGAGGAGATCGTATTCACGTGTTCATAACGTCGTATGATATAACATATTGCACAGAAATCGTATGTCACAGATTATGTGGGAGACGAAAACAAGTCCGATGTTAGAATCCGAATTATTTGACGCATTCTTTGGAATTTCTAGATAAAAAAATATTTATTTAAATATGTTATTATCCTATAACGTGTGCAGACACATTTCCCATGACAAAGTGCATCTCTTCCTGCGCCGTGCAACGTGGCCTCTGCAAAACCTTTGTCCTGCACATCCAGCGGTGTGATGCTATGTAGAGTAGCCTACAGGTCCCTCTCTAGAGCAGAACCCCTCTCTGTCGTACACCGGGGCTGGGTGGACCCTGTCTAGTGCCCCGTACCCCTCTGGAACGCTCCGTACCTCCCTAGAGACGTACCCCTCTGAACCCGTACCCCGAGCGTTCCGTACCTCTCCAGAGCCGTACCCCTCTGTCTCTATGCGCCGGGCGGGGTAGAGCCGTACCCACTCTGTCTCTGTATTCACCGGGCGGGGTGGAGCCCAGAACGTGACGCGGCAGCCGCGCTGTTATGCAACCATTGACCTACTAACACATATTCTACCGGAGAGGACCTGGAGCAAGGCAGCACCGCGCAGCAACACGGAGAGCCGAGGATCGGAACGGAACCCGGCTAGAAACACGTTGAGCCACTAACGACTACTGATCTCTGATCAGAACAGGAGCACTTTGGTCATTTGGAGAACAGGAAACGCAGAGCGAACCCCAGCCGGTGGAACCAGACGGCTTTTGTCTTTGCGTTTTTGGAGACACGTCCCTTCTGAAGGTATTTGAACCGTTTTGTTTCTATTAACGGAACGTGTGGTTGTTTCTCTCCGGCTGTTTGGTGTGATTCGTGGGTTTAAACCCCGGACCATGTGAGCCCAGAGCCGCTCGGCGCACCGCTGATGCTCGGCGCACCGCTGATGCCCGGCTCATTGTTCCCATGCGGCCCCCCTACCGGCCGCCCCTCACCCTCAACCTTATTTTAATCCAACACACATTTTCTCCATCATTTTGACCTTATCATATCCTAATACACATATTATACATGTTAAAACCAGACAATCGTGCGGGTTTGGATACGGTTTACTGGTGGAACATGGAGTCAAACGATTCGGACATCCTCTCAATGTGCTCAATGTCAAAGTGAGGTAGTTTCCATCCTGGGTAAGAGGACGCCCGGTGTCGTCGACATGCAGCGTGATAAACTGTATCGCGATTAACTGTGTCGTGGACTCGTATCGGAATAAACTGTCGTGGTAAACTGTGTCCTGATCAACTGTGTCGTAATAGACTGTATCGTGATGAAATGTGTCGTGATAAACTAGGTATCGGCTCGACTCGATGGGCGCTGCTGTATCAGCACGTGCATTTGGTGAGTTCGCCTTTTGAAGTCAGACCTGAAAGGTTATAAAGTCAGATGCAAGGTTACTTGTATATTTGTACCCTGAATCGTGGTTACATTTATACACTGAATCTAAGTTACATTTGTACCTGAATCTTAGTTACATTTGTACATGAATCTTAGTTACATTTGAAACCTGAATCTAAGTTACATTTTAACCCTGAATCTCAGCTTTAAAGCCTAGGCCTATAATAATAATAATAATAACATCCTAGTTGTGCCTTTCTTTGTTAAGATGTTTAATATTGGCATATAGGCAGCTATATCTGATATATTTAGGTTTTCCAGGTTTATAGCCAATACTTTATAGCCACTTACATAATTATTTTAGTGTCATTTTCTAAGGACGGAATCGAGAAGCCAATTCAACTAATAGATGGTACAAAATACCAGAATGTTGAAACCGAATGTTGTATCACTGGATGTTGTGATATTTTAAGCTGACCATCGCTTTGCCAGGTGATAGAAACCAGGGCAGTGGCAGGTGGCCAAGGCATTCAGACTCAAGACATTCAGACTCAATAACACTTTCCTGAAGAGGCTCCTAAATTTAGCCTTGGTCGGAACATAACTCACGCAGAATTAATACTTAGAAGTTGTTTACTTACCTTGAGGAATAGATGTGCATGTTATTTTCCTTCATGTGTGTTGAAAAAAAATAACAATATAATTGTTATGAATCTAAAATAAGGGGTTGTAACATCTATACTGCAATCTAGTCACCTATATGTGGTTTACATAAACTCATCTTAAACTGTGCCACTATTTATTGCAGAAATGCACAATAAGCATGTTTAACAAGATGATTATTAAGGGCTTTTGATTACAATATGACGTATCAAGATTATCAAGATGCCAACATTACTGGCAGCCTAATGGCAAAAACCACAAACATGAAAGCACAATACATGTTCTTTGAGCATGGATTAGGGCCCATCTGAACTATTTTACTGTAAAGTCGACTATGCGATGATGTGTCTGGTAAATTAACAGTCAACATGTTACTGATAGGCTTGTGTGAAGGCATTCGTCTCATACTGGAATCATGAGCACTCGCGGCAATCGGCTTCTAGGAATCAGTGAATGACCTGGAATGTCTGGTGGCCGGCCTCAGGTTCTGCAGGCTTTACAAAAACACCCCTCCCCACACACACACACACACACACACACACACACACACACACACACACACACACACACACACACACACACACACACACACACACACACACACACACACACACACACAGCGCAAACACAGCCAGTTGGAACCGGCTGCCTTGGGCCTCTCTACATGTGCTGGGGGGGTGATTCACTGGGAGGGAAGTGGAGTGTGTTATTCACCTCTCATGAAGTCATTGCACAGCTATACCGGTGATGAGGGATCCTTTAGCAGCCTGCGGCCCAGAATACTCATTCCAAGATCTATCGAATGGATTCCTACAGCCAGACGACAGCCAATGGGGAGGGAGAGGGCGCTTCCTGGGTTATAACACAAGGAGCGACCGGGTGTGTGACTCTGTGTGTGTGTGTGTGTGTGTGTGTCTGTGTGTACCTGCGTTACCTAACGAGTCCCCGGTTGTAGTGGTCACCGTGTGTTACCCGAGGACCGGAGGAGGCGGCCGGCATGTAGGTCAAGTGCTGCAACAGCCAGCTCCTCTCTGCAGCCTCGGGAGAGGGAGGGGGGGAGGGAGGGAGAGGGGGAGAGGAAGGGAGGGGGAGAAAGGGAGAGGAGGAGGGAGGGAGGGGGGGGGGCGGTGTTACTCTCTGCTAGACCGCAGCTCCCTGGGTGTGTTCGATGACGTAAATGCAGTCTCCCCCTCCCTCTCCCCCCCCTCTCCGTGGAGCAGAGGCATGCCACGAGGCTCAGCTTCCTGCTCCTCGTTGTGTGGCGGCGGCGGCGGTCCTTTCTCTGAGGACGGCCGCGGTCACATTATCACAGCCGCTGCCTCCTTTGTTACCTATTTGATCATTTAGTATATTTGTTGTTGACGTAATCCCCCCCCCACCCCCCCCCCCCTCCCCCCATAATCCCCCCGCTGCTCGTTAACCTAAATTCCTCCAGCGACCCCCCCCCCCCTAACCCCCGTACCCCTCCTCCCCTCCCCCCTTCCTCTCCTCGCTTTAATTCCTTTTATTCTCTCCTCTCGGTGGCTCTATTTTTAGAGAGCACTCTAAAAACTCCCTTTCTCCCCCCCCTCGCCCCCGCCCCCGTCTCCCCCTCTCTCTCCCCCCTCCCCCTCCCCCTCCCTCTCTCTCCCCCCCCCCCCCCCCCCCCCCCCCCCCCCTTCCTCCCCTCCCCCTGTCTGTCCCTGGCCCGCAGCCCCTCTGACCTATTTCATGGCTCCCAGTCAGAGACGGAGGAGTGTTTACTGCGAGGCTGTTTCTAGGTCAGTGGGACACGCAGACGTATGCGCCCGCCGCTCCCTCCCATTCCCCGGTCTTTTGTTGTCGGAGCGCTCAGCCTGTGCTGGTGGCTCTGTGAACGCAACGGACTGTAGTGAGGTCCGCCCTGAGCCGTACTCGCTTGCCACCAGGTCTGTAGAGTCATTTGTGTCTGAACGCTCGTGTGATCGTGTGTGAGAGGCTTGCCTGTTTGTGTTGCGATACTCTATTGTTGTTGGGCTGTTTTTACATCGTCTGTTGCTGAGGAGTCGTGTTTGATGTTTTGCGACCGCCGTGAGGGTGTTGTGCTATAACCGGAGGGGAACGGGTGGATTCATAACGAGAGGTGTAGAGGATGATCAGCGAGAAGAACGCACGCGGCTGAGCGCAGGAAGCTCACAGCTCAAGGTCATTGGTCGTGAGCGAGGTTCCTAACTGCTGTTATGTAATGGCTCGTAAATCACGGTACAGACACGGTTAGCAGACCGGTGAGACCTCCCGGTGGGCCGGGTAGCCCTTTACCGTAAGCCATGTGTTGGGGAAGTGGCAGAATCGACCTGAGGGGATGCCTTATGATAGAATCAGACACAAAGAGAAGGGGTTGCATCATAGGGGCAGCGGGGGTATTTATAGAACGCTGTTTTAACGGGCCACGTGGGATCAGATGTATTTTCGCTGGGCGGTATGATGTATTTGTGGCACCTTGTTTATTGTACTACCTTTATTGAATGTTAGACTGAGTGGTGTAAGAAGAACACTGAGCGATAGCGCATATCTTATTCAAGGCAACGTCTAGCTTTTACGTTTAATAACACACTATGCATGCAGCATGTACAACTTTCAATTTGAATTTTTACTTTTGGTATTTTGTAATACTTGATTTTATTGATCAAAAATAAATAAATACTAATGCTATAGAAACAGACGTTGGTTATTTTATGTTAGGCTCAATGTTTAATTGGTTGTATTCCAGCTTTTTAATATTCAAGCTGAAATAACATCCTGTCATAAAGGGAAGTAAACAAAGCAGTTACAGTCAACCGTATCAACGGTCAATATTGAACCAGCTGGCTGAATATGGCCTCAGGTGTTTTATAATGTTACAGAGAGGGAGAGCTCCACCGAGACATCGTAACCTGCTGACATAATTACCTACATTATTACACACACTCTCATAACCATTATCTCTGTGTGTGGGTAACACTGCTTATGTGAGTATATCAGAATACTGAGAAGACTGCCGTTAATACACAAACACACACACACACACACACACACACACACACACACACACACACACACACACACACACACACACACACACACACACACACACACACACACACACACACACACACACACACACACACACACACACACACACACTATTATCTCTTTGTGTACCACTTCTTATGTGCGTATATCAGTATACCGGACTGGCATTAATACACAAATACACACACATATACACGCCTACACACGCACACAGACACGCACAAACGACTCCATACCTCACAAAAGGCTGCAGCACCATGTTACACCACAACACTCAGGCGATGCCTCTGTTAACATCTCCACTCCATTCAGGCTGGAATGGGCTAGTGACATAACCTAACCTGGCGATGTGTGAGCTACTATCCATTGTTATTGGCGTTGCGGCGAGGTCGGTTGTGCAAGACTTCCTGCTCTGCCCCCCCCCCCGTCGACCCACACGGGGGGAAGTGGCGTGGCGGGTGGTGGCGGTGGTTGTGTCACCCTGGCCATGTTGTCACAGTTTCCCAATGAGAGTGGCGATGGTGGCAGCAGCTGGGGGATCAGACTGCAGCCGTGGTGTTAGTATCAGACCCCCCCCCCCCCCCCCCCCCTCACTACAGGGGGTCGATTGTTACACAGCTCGAGTTATGAATGGGACACATAATGCCGCTCAATAATTCATTCATCTTTTATCGTGGTGGTATGGGGCGAATAACATTCCAGAAGAATAGAAAGGGAATACCTGATTTGTTTGGCAGAGATTGGCGTCATTGCTGCCTGGCTCAAATGTTTACTCTACTCCTAATTTAAAAAAAATCGAGTCAAGGTCAAGTTTAGAAAGAATAAACCTACCAACTTTTGGTAGTGCTTCAAAAGAAGGGTGTTGACCTTTGCTTCCCACAGAGATACTAATGAGGTTGGAGTGTGTCCTCCTTGATGGGGGGACCAGTCCGATCGAAGGCCCCGGCTTCCCTCTCTGTGGCCGTGCTGCCGGAGGTTCAGGCAGCTGTAGACCCTGTTATGTGACTGTGACAGCCTCTTACACAACAGCTCTGCAGCAGCAAGGAAAAAAAGACCCTTCATTAAATCCTGTTTTGAATCTAAGCCCACTCTGCACCTAGCTGCCAAAGCACCAGACACACCCCCCCCTCCCCCCTCCTCTCCCTCCCTCCGTCGTGGGGGACTGTTGACCTACATTCTATACATCAGAGGAGGTGGACTAGCCTGTGATAATAGCCGTGATGTGAATGAGTATGTTTATGGCCACACTAGAAAAGACTTGGTTATGTCATAATTGATGTGAACAAAGTGAAACATCAAAGTGTGCTACGTTTCAGAGATGAACGCCCTGACCGAACGACCTGGTTTTCAGTGTTAAGCGTTACAATGTGACGTTTGTGTATGGTGCAAGATGAGTGCAATGCTTTTTTATAGTTTTCTGTAATCTAACCAAACTTTCTCTCTGCTTCTCTCTCCTCAACCAGATCCCTGTGAGCGAGCAGCTCTGACACGGAGAGCAGAGGAAGTAGAAAACCCTGGAAAACAAGCGCTGGCCTACATTCAGAGGGAGGCCCCCCCGAAGAAGACCTCTTGGCCTCGACATTCAACACCCCGGCGGCGATTAGGAAAGACTCCGACAAACCTGTAATCACTCGTACTTAGGCTTGACGTATCACTCTGAGGCAAAGAACTTTTGAGGGCTCTACCTCTCAGTTCCTCTTCTAGTCCTGGACACGATTCCAATGTGCGAGATCTTTGTGGAGATCCGTCTGTTTCTGATGTTCTTAGAGAATACCGACACCTGAAGATTCACAATCGGTTGTGGACAAAAGAAACTAAATGAGGTTCTCTCACCGCGGCGCCCAAATACCTCACCCCGAGTTCTTTGCAGATCCTGCAACTTAGAAGAAGTCGAGTCCCGGCGGGAAAACAAACAGTTAGCGTACCCCTCCCCACTCGCTCCCTTCTCCCCCCCCCCCCCCCCCCTCCCCTGGCACCAGAGCTCCTCTAGTCCTCCACCATGGAGAGCCTCGGTCTGCTCAACCTGCCGTCCAGCGGCAGCGCCAACAACAACCCGGACGCCGACGACACCTTCTCCAACTACAGCGACAGCCTGCCCTCCCCGCCGCCCGGGGGCAGCTCGCGCTCCGGCCGCCAGAGCAAGAGCTCCAAGACCAGCCTGGCCTCCCGGCGCAAGCGGGAGTTCATCTCCGACGAGAAGAAGGACGCGTCCTACTGGGAGAAGCGCCGCAAGAACAACGAGGCGGCCAAGCGCTCCCGCGAGAAGCGCCGGCTGAACGACATGGTGCTGGAGAACCGCGTGATGGCACTGAACGAGGAGAACGTGCGGCTGAAGACGGAGCTGCTGCAGCTCAAGCTGCGCTTCGGCCTCATCAGCACGGCCGCCTACATGGAGAAGAGCCAGCAGGTGTCTGCCACGGCCGCCGCCGTGGCCGCCGCCGCCGTCGGGGCGGGCTCCGGGGGGCTGGCCCCGGGGGGGGGGTCCTACCTGCCCAGCAGCGGCTACTCCAGCGCGTCCCAGGTGATGCTGAACTCGGACTCCTCGGAGACGGAGCAGTCGGGCCGGGGCGAGCGCCACGCCCAGCTCCCCAAGTACTCCCCGCGCGGCTCCCTGTCCGACATGTCGGACGGCTCGTCCCGGGACAGCCCCGAGCCCATGGGCTACGACATCAAGAGGGAGCCCCTGGCCATGGAGGGGCCCCTGGAGTACCCCAGCGAGATGCCCGGCGAGGTGTACCACGGCGGCCACGGCGCCCAGACGGCGGCCCCCCACCCACAGGACGCCCAGGAGGACTACTCCATGGACTACCACCACCAGCACCAGCACCACCTCCACCAGCACCACCACCCCCAACCACAGGAGCCCCAGCCCCACCCCGAGGCCCCCAGCCCGGCCCCCCAGGCCCACCCGGCCCAGAGGAGCGTGATCCTGTACCGGTCCAGCAGCGGGTCCTACCCCGTGGACGGCCTGAGGCCGGAGCAGCAGCCCCTCCCCGCCCGCCCCCCCGCGCCCTTCAGGGCCTCCGGGGAGAGCATCAGCGAGGTGGCGGAGCGGCTTGAGCGGACCAAGACCGCCGACTCGCCGCGCTACGAGGACGACGACGAGGACGACGACGAGTACATGGAGCAGCAGCAGCAGCAGAGCTACCCGTCCGCTGTGGGACAGCTCCAGCACGGTGAGGAGCGGTACGGCGGCCGGGGCCCGGAGCACGGCCACGCCCTCGCCGAGGCCCCCCTGGACTCCTTCGCCCCCGCCCTGCTCCACAACAGCGAGGAGGGGAAGGCCGCCTTCCGCCAGCACAGCGTGTACCACCAGGGCTCCCTGGACGAGGAGCCCCCCGTGCTCACCTACGAGGGCGGGCCCCGGAGGGAGGGCTTCCAGGGGTACCAGGAGAGCTCCTCGGCCAAGGACACCTCGTCCAGCGACGGGGACCCCCGCAGCTCCGACAAGGAGGGCTCCACGGACGACGAGTCCCCCCCCCCCTCGTCCTCCTCCTCCTCCTCCTCTTCCTCTGACCTGGCCGGTGTCCACCAGAAGGCCGGCGGGGACGCCGCCGGTCAGTCCGGCGAGGGCCAGGCGGAGAAGGGCACCGCCCTGCCGCACAAGCTCCGCCTCAAGTACCGAGCGCTGTCCAACGCGGCGGCCGCCAGGACCCCGGTGGACGGGGTCCCCATCGGCTCCTGCACCCTGGCCTCGCCCGCCCCCACCCTGCCCCAGCACCCGTACCTCGCCCTGCCCAGCAGCCAGCAGGGGGCCGCGGCCGGCGGGGAGACGGACGGCGAGCCCCGGCCGCCGCCGCCGGCGGAGGACGACGACGAGATGCAGACCGGCGGCGAGCTGGGGGAGCTGAAGACGACGGGGCCGAGCGGCGGGAAGAAGAGCAAGAGCCGGCGGGAGTAGGGACCGCGCCGAGGGTCGCAGCTCTGAACACGGACTTAATCAGAGTCGTAGCCACTGCGTTTTCCCATGATGCACCACACTCGTGTCCTCAAGCACCGCCACTACAGCTGCAGCCGCTCCTCTGGGGAGGGAGGGGCACGTGTTCTTCTTAGCCAATAAGACACGCCGGACCGACGCCAGAGATCTCCGCGGAGAACAATGGAGGTGATTCAGCAGACTCTGGTTTCAATGAGTCACATGCTCCCTCACTCACTCACTTTTTCCTACCTCTTCTCATCTCTTCATTCTTCTCCATTCATGGTTACACTGAACGTTCAAAAAACAAAACCATGCATCAGACACAGCTGTCCTGGAAAACTACACACAGACACACACACACTCACTCACACTCACACACACACACACACACACGGAGAGACAAGATGTTGAATCTGTTGGGGGCTCAGGTGTAACTGATTAGACTCTGAAGAACCAGTATGTCTCCCATGGCACTATGGGAACTTCCCATGAACCAAAGAAGTCTCTCCTACACACCTCCTTGTTTACCCATCTTCCCATTTCAGTCTTCGATGTCATTTCTGCTGCACAGATAACCTCTTAAATTCTCAAGCACTTGGATTGTATATTACTGTGAGATACGCATTTGCATATATTGATTCTATTTTAAGAAGAAAAAAATGAAAAAATCGGAGATGAAAAAAAAAAGCCAAGTTGTTGGATGTCGTAGACTCAGAAATAAAAAAAAAGATCGGTTTGATATCGTAAACGAGTCAGTTGTACAGTTGAACTTTCGTTTTTTTTTTTTTTTTTAAAACATGCCTCAAAGGTTTTCTGTATGAGACGAAGCTTTTAAAATAAAACATGAGAAAATATAAAAACCAGCACCACCACTTCTCCATATCAACGGTCCTGCTGCGGTCGGACAGCCAGCCTGACGGATGCACTTCCCGGTCCCACTTCAGAGCTCCGCTCCGGGTCTCTCGGTAGCATTGACGGGCCGGAGCCGCGCTCTGGGCCGGGGCGATACCCCACGCCTAGACCCCGCGGTGTTCACAACATGGTGACATGGCAGGGACCAGCGCTATGACTGCATCCCTATTTAGCAAACTAATTTACATATCAGTCGCGACGGTGCGGTCAAACACTATTCGTTTAGTACGCCTGACAAGCACAAACGGTTCCAGACAATCCCCAACCCGCCCCCCGGTAGACAACAGAGAACACTTTTTTTTAATTCTTCGGAATAGTTGAAACACACTATAATTGCAAAAGCTGCTCTTTCTTTCTCTTATGACGTGCCTCTTTTCGATCTGTTGTCCCCTGTACAGGAGAATCGGCCAGCGGGCCACATGTGCACTGAGTTTAAACTACAGTATATGCAGTCGAGAATACAGTTACTTTGTTATTATTGGATGACTTCCTGGTGCCTGCCTCTGGCTCTCAATGTATAAATGTAAAGATTTCCAGCCCTTCTGTTATTTTATTATACTATTGTTTTGTATTTTTATTTACCTGGTTGTGTTCTTGTGTGTTTTTCTGTCACTGTGGTCACGGCCCCGATGCTCTTCGTTGTAAATTGTCCCTTCAGACCACCGAGTCTGTTTACTATCTGTACTCTGTGCTGTTATCGTATTCCGTGTTTTTTGCCAAATGTCTTCATAAAAAATGGAAAACATTGAAAAATGTTTTTTTACCCATAAGTGGTCATGATTCACGATTCTTCATATGTGGATATGGACGATGGTTAAGATGATGAGCATTCATTTTTGATTGTGGAAAAATAAAATAAAATTTGTGATGCGTTTTCTTGAACATTTGGTTCCTTGTATTTGTGACGCTGTTTTTCATTAAAGTTTGATTATGAATAAATAAATACGTACACTTAAAATACTTGCAATTACATGTAATTATAATAATTATTACATCCTTCAAATGTAACGCAAGCCAAACCTGAAACTACAGCCTCCAAACACAGTAAAAGCCTACAATTATGCCATAATAAAATCTAAACCAGCAATACAAAGGAAAGATCAGCATGCCTCCACGCCTATACGATGTCTCCCTAACAGGTTAAAGCTATTAAATCAGCAGATGTAAGCCTGTAACGATGTAATGATGATCAGATCCAGTGCCAAGGGTGTGGTGCGGTTAGGCGCGCGCTGCTCAGACGTTATGAGAAGAGAAGGCTGACCTACATCTCTCCACTCAGCTGCACTGTTATTACATGATGGGCTGGGCAGACAGGCAGTTGCCTTGGGATTTAAATCAAATACCGGTCGTTCTGTAATGTCTATTAGAGACAGAATGACGGTTCGCCAGCTCCTAAACCAACGTGTACACAAGGTAATAGACACGATAGATATTTATGGAGTTTAGTGTATCATTATGTGTTGCAGATGGTGTTATAAGCAATGCGTCTCCGTGCATCACCTCTCAAGGGCGGGGTGTGCGCTTTTGAGAGGCACTGCATGTCGGCCCAAAGGTCAAACACAACGAGATATTGTAGTACAGTCATACGAAACCCCGTGTGTTAATCTATTTAGCTTTTCGTTGGTTAACCGCACACAGCCCTTCACAAGAGAGAGCCCCGGCAGACGCCCGTAAACGAGAGCAAGGTGACATTCCGCAGAGAGGACCGCAGCGGTGCGTACTTTACTTTCTCGCCGTCGCTCTTTTGTTTCGTTCTCTCTCACCGCGCTGGGACCTCCCTCTACCCTGGTCCCCTCCCAGCCGCTATCAACACGACTTCTGTTTGTTGTTTTAAAGCTGAAGGGGCTGCAGAAACAGGGCTCGAGAGAAACTAGGTCAGGGGGGACTGGAGGGAGAGGATGTGGGCCTGGGGTGCTGAGAGGGTGAGGGGGGGGGGGGAGAGTGTGTGGGGAGGTGAGGAGAGGCTGAGGTGAGGAAGTAGGGTGAGAGGGTAGGCTGGTGAGAGGGGGAGGGGGGAGGGGGATGAGAGGGTGAGGAGTGCATGGGGGAGTAGGATGGTGATAGGATGAGGGGGGAGAGGGGGTGAGTGGGTAGAGGGGGGAGAGGGAGAAGGGGGTGGTGAGGGGGGAGGGTGGGGAGATGGTGACAGGGTGAGGGGGGAGAGAGGGTAGGGCGTGGCCGTTCAGCATGAGAGGAGGGGCAGAAAGAGGAAGGAAGCTCTTAGCGGTTACGTCAGAAGCCTCTGCAGTGAAACAACAGCTCCGAAAGTCGCTGTTATGTATGTGATGTTACTGCCGCATGAGGCAGGCCCGTGTCACCAAGGCAGGGGGGCAGCTGACGCACACAAACACGCACACACACACACACACACACACACACACACACACACACACACACACACACACACACACACACACACACACACAGGAACAGACACACGCAGACAGACACAGACACACACACGCACACACTCAAATACACACTCACACACACACAGCAGAGCGTGTCACGGCTGGGTGAAGTTACTGGGAGCACTGGCTGTTCCTGCCATGTGATATGAGCCGTCCTGAACAGCGCGTTCCCGACAGGACTGGAAGCTGCAGTTTGACCCGGAGCCCCTTGGAGCGGTCAGGTACTCCCACATCAGACAGCTGGACACAGGGCCAGTTACAGGCTGCTTACAGGCCAGTTACAGGCTGCTTACAGGCCAGTCACAGGCTGCTTACAGGCTGCTTACAGGCTGCTTACAGGCCAGTTACAGGCTGCTTACAGGCTGCTTACAGGCTGCTTACAGGCCAGTTACAGGCTGCTTACAGGCCAGTTACAGGCTGCTTACAGGCTGCTTACAGGCCAGTTACAGGCTGCTTACAGGCTGCTTACAGGCCAGTTACAGGCTGCTTACAGGCCAGTTACAGGCTGCTTACAGGCCAGTTACAGGCTGCTTACAGGCTGCTTACAGGCTGCTTACAGGCCAGTTACAGGCTGCTTACAGGCCAGTTACAGGCTGCTTACAGGCCAGTTACAAGCTGCTTACAGGCCTGTTACAGGCTGCTTACAGGCTGCTTACAGGCCAGTTACAAGCTGCTTACAGGCCTGTTACAGGCTGCTTACAGGCCTGTTACAGGCTGCTTACAGGCTGCTTACAGGCCAGTTACAGGCTGCTTACAGGCCAGTTACAAGCTGCTTACAGGCCTGTTACAGGCTGCTTACAGGCCAGTTACAGGCTGCTTACAGGCCTGTTACAGGCTGCTTACAGGCCAGTTACAGGCTCCTTACAGGCTAGTTAAAGGCTCCTTACAGGCTAGTTACAGGCTGCTTACAGGCCTGTTACAGGCTGCTTACAGGCTGCTTCCAGGCTCCTTACAGGCTAGTTACAGGCTAATTACAGGCTAGTTACAGGCTGCTTACAGGCTGGTTACGGGCTGGTTAGGTTGGAGCCTGACGGTGTTTCTGAAGCTCGCTGAACACAGGATGGAGTTACTTGACGTAACCCTGGAAGTTAATATTTATCTCTGTGACAAATATTTGAACCAAACTGACCTGGGAGGACCTTGTGAGTGAGTGAGTGAGTGAGTTAGGGTGCATATCTGTACGTGTGTTTCTGTGCGTCTGTACATAAGTGTGTGACCTTGTGTGTGTATGGGCATATCTGTATGTGTTTGTGTGTATGCGCATATCCGTATGTGTGAGTGTCTGTGTGTGTGTGTGTGTGCGTGTGTTTCTGTGTTTCTGTGCATCTGTACATAAGTGTGTGTGTCGAGCAGAGAAAGGCGCATTGTAAGGCGCGGTGGGGGGGGGGTGTATCAGTGGCGCATGCCTGTGGTGGAGGAACCGGCTTATGTAACTGTGAGGAGGTTCGATCTAGGTCAGCAACACGGAGAGAGGCACGGCGAGGGGAGAGGAACAAGCAGGAGGTTGCGTAACACCAAGGGTGTGTGTGTCTGTGTGTGTGTGCATGTGTAGGTGTGTGAGTGTGCATGTCTGTCTTTGTGTCTGTGTATCTGTGTGTGTCTTGTGTATTTGTGTGTGTGCGTGAGAGTGTCTGTCTTTGTGTGTGTCTTGTGTCTTTGTGTGTCTGTCTTTGTGTTTGTGTATCTTGTGTGTGTGTCTTTGTGTGTATGTCCATGTGTGTGTGTGCCTGTGTGTGTGTGTGCGTGTATTAGTGTCAATGTGTGTTTGACTGTGTGTGTGTCTGTCTCTGTGTGTGTTGGATATGTGAGTCAGAGAGTAAGCTCATTAGCTGCTGCTCTCATATATAATTAAAAGCCTGCTGCACCTTTTTTTTAAAACCACATCTCCGACTACTTCGTGTTGCAGAATGACTACCAGATGCGTCCTTGTGGTTAACGTTTGTCCTCAGCGTATGAATTATGGGATGGAGAGTGATAACAGGCCTTAGCATGTGGTGGAGGAAGAGAGATATGGACAGAGAGATGGCTGCTCTGTGTAGCTCAGACCAGGAAACACGGACGCACAACATAACTAAACACCAACACACAATATGTTGTGTGTTGGTGTGACTCAACACAGACACACATGACTCAACACTTTGAGTCTCCATCCAGACTGTGTATCATGATCCACATGTCAGTTATTGATTCGTTATACTCACAAATATTGAACACAAATAAACCAAGGGGAACTAAAGTAGGGCACTGGGATAGGTCAGTGTGAGAGTGTGCGTCTGTGTGTGTGATGAATCAGCAGTGATCTTATGTAACGTCAGCCACTGAATTTCAATGCCATATCCTGTGTGAGCAGACAGTAGTGTGTGTAAGAGAGAGAGAGAGAGAGAGAGAGAGAAAGAGAGAGAGAGAGAGAGAGAGACAATAGGGATACACATGGCCTTGGCTCTTCCCTTTCTAACACACTGTATGAGGAACACTTTGAAACGGTATTTCAGTACTATTCACTGGAGGGTCGGTGCATCAGGTGATAAGGTCATAACAGGGTCCTGGTTTCATAAGCAGGTCTGATCCGTAACCTGTAGCGTAAGAGCGGAGACCTGATCCCCCCCCTCAGGGCCGCGTCCAGGTGGGTTTACCTCCAGACCGGAGTTACCTCCTCCTCCTCTCCTCCTTATGGAGGCCGCATGGCTCCAAGGTTCACATCAACAGGCTTAACCCCTCAGATTAGCCCCAACCCTGAACCCCATCTGTCACACACACACACACACACACACACACACAGAGCACACACACAAGGCGCAAACACACACAGGGCGCACACACACACACGAAGCAAACACAGTGCACACAAACACACACGTTGCATGCACACACACAGCACAAATACACACACACACACACACACACAGTATTCAAGGACAGAGACTGAAACACACGGTCGTGTTTGTTACTGTCAAAGTTTCTAAAACCTTGGACTCATGTTGATAGTCTTACGCATAGAGATGATATCTTTATACAACTTTATGATTGGAATACCTAATAATGTCAATGAAGTTATCATAATGATGTTAATATAATTGTACAACAATAATAATGAAAACATGTTAGGTGGACGATTACGTCCAATTTTAAACACACACACAGAGAAACATAAGTCATACTTTAACCCAAGTATTTAAATAAGGGTAGGAAGACGTAACTTCTGATCACATTGGAATCTCAGTTTTATACTTTATGAAATGAAAATATATTATATCATATATATATTACGATTAAAAATTATGAAAAAAATATCACATAAGGGATATGTTACATTCTAGAGTCGTTAGATTTAGGCACTGAGCCACGATATATACTGCGTGTTAACAGAGTGAATAGTCCAACATGGAGTCTAAAACAACAAGGTGAGGCAAGAGGGCGATGAGGAAATCCAACAGGTGGAGAACACACACACATTCTTTGTATTTGCATCGGCCAGACATCAGCAGAGCGACCCCATTTTGTGAGGTGCGCTTATGGAAATGAGACGTTGACGGATCACAATGGCATTCCTGGGTAAAGAGGAAAGCAGGACAGGTCGCGACCTCTCCGATGGTGGCCACCATTATACTGGTCCCAGGCTGGCAGAGCTGGGGGGATGGGAAAGGCTCTCATTCGAATTCCATTCCCCAAGTTTACGTCTCCGTGTGCGCATGCGTGTGACACAGGGTCGCCGGGTTCCATGCCGGGTTCGAGAGCGCGTTGCCGTGAACTCTGCCCTGCTTCGCTTTGTGTTCTCTGAGGTCACAGGAAGGGGCGAATGGGAACCGACAGCGGTTCTAGTGAACTCCTGTGGGTTCAAGCGGTTCGCGGACAGGTTGATTTATCCACCCCCCCCTCAACAGCCTAACCCTAACCCGTCCTGTTTGACGTCTTCATCCTTGCATCTTCATCATGTTGCGCGGGTTTGGGATTGTATGCAGGTTCATGGGAGGAATTGGAGGATCCGTGATGTTGCTGTTGATATCTGACCGATTAATAAATGAACCGGATCAATGCTTTCGGCTTATTCGGTAGAACAATGTTGGGTAGGCCTATAGCATGAGGGGCACTACCGGCAGTTTTTGATATAATTGGATTTACCAATAGATTAGTGAATGTTAGTATTACATCTCATTAGGCAAATCATCTATTTTTCTTACTAAAATATATTCGAATGTTTAGATTATAGACGCTATTTTTCTTGTATTCTTTGTTTTTGCAGCTGGCAACGTGTCAGTCATGAACTGCCTTTGCGTCTGCTGCCATCTAGCGACCATTTTCGGGATTTACTTTCGCTACGACGACGCTCGCGATGGACGGAGCCAGTATTAAACGTGAAGATTTTTTTTCCATTTTTGATTAATTCTCAATTATACTTGAAGGGACTTTATTATGCATTAAAATAATCTCTTTAAAAACACATTAGGATACAATACAAAAGCAGATGCTTTAATAGTGGAAACTGAATGAATGAGTGACAAAACACATAAATATCACTGGCGTCAAAAACAGAAATGGATTTTAGTATCCAGCACAGGATATATATAGCTATATAGATACATAGCTATATCGATATGAATTTATAAATATCGATCTATAGATCTAGTTATACACATCAATATATATACACATCAATCTATTTAGCTAGATCTATAGCTAGATCTATAGGTCTAAATCTATATATATATATATATATATATATATATATATATATATATATATATATATATATATATATATATATATATATATATATATATATATATATATATATATATATATATAGCGGTATCTATAGATCTAGATCTAGCTGCATATCAAGATTCTTGTTGTATATAGCCTACCACGTTCCTTTTTGTTTGTTATGTGATGTGAGCCCTCAGATTCTTAAGGTACATTAACGCAGACCTCTCATTGGCTGATTGAGTCTTAAGGTACATTAACTCCTATCCATCATCGTCGACCACACCAGACCTCCGCTACAACGCAAGCTCATGGTGATCTGTATTCATCTGTCTGAAGTGCAAACTCTACTGATCTGGGGTCTGGCTTCCAAAGACCACAACATCAGTGAAAAAAAAGTGCGAAGCAGTGAGCCCAGCGCACCACACTGAAACCCCCCCTGCCTCAGCCCAAGTCAGACTCAAAAGAGGGCTTATACTAAGACTGGAACCAACGCTCCACCTCATGCATACCGGTTCAACTCCTCCTTCAACGTAGCATTTATCTGTCAAGTGTCTACAAGCAACGGACGCCATTCTGAACGACGACAGAGAACTTGAGTTTTAAAGTGTAGGCGAGATAATTACTTAATACTATCATAACCTACCATTATAAAGTTATAGTGCAAGGTAACCTTAGGGGATAAGACTGAACGCCAGTACTGAAGGTTAGTTTCAATTAAATTAACTAGACAAAGAATATACAATACATAACATGAACAGCATTAACAATACATTAATTCATATAAAAATCTAAGCGAGACATTGAGCCGCCAGACCACAGAACCACCGTCACATCGAACGCTCCTCTGAAGGCAGTGGTTAGGAGGAGGGTCGTCTGTTCTCAATGCAAAGAGAGAGACCAGCCATCCCCGAGAGAGACCAGCCAGCCCGAGAGAGAGAGACCAGCCAGCCCCAAGAGAGAGAGACCAGTCACCCCCCCAGAGAGACCAGTCAGCCCCCAGAGAGAGAGACCAGTCAGCCCCCCAGAGAGAGAGACCAGTCAGCCCCCAGAGAGAGAGACCAGTCAGCCCCCAGAGAGAGAGACCAGTCAGCCCCCAGAGAGAGACCAGTCAGCCCCCAGAGAGAGACCAGTCAGCCCCCAGAGAGACCAGTCAGCCCCCAGAGAGACCAGTCAACCCCCAGAGAGAGACCAGTCAGCCCCCAGAGAGAGAGACCAGTCAGCCCCCAGAGAGAGAGAACAGTCAGCCCCCAGAGAGAGAGACCAGTCAGCCCCCAGAGAGAGAGACCAGTCAGCCCCCAGAGAGAGAGACCAGTCAGCCCCCAGAGAGAGACACCAGTCAGCCCCCAGAGAGAGACACCAGTCAGCCCCCAAGAGAGAGACCAGTCAGCCCCCAAGAGAGAGACCAGTTAGCCCCCAGAGAGAGAGACCAGTCAGCCCCCAGAGAGAGACCAGTCAGCCTCCAGAGAGAGACCAGTTAGCCCTCAGAGAGAGAGACCAGTCAGCCCCCAGAGAGAGACCAGTCAGCCTCCAGAGAGAGACCAGTTAGCCCCCAGAGAGAGAGACCAGTCAGCCCCCGAAAGAGACCAGTCAGTCCAGAGAGAGACCAGTCAGTCCAGAGAGAGACCAGTCAGTCCAGAGAGAGACCAGTCAGTCCAGAGAGAGACCAGTCAGTCCAGAGAGAGACCAGTCAGCCCCCGAAAGAGACCAGTCAGCCCAGAGAGAGACCAGACATCTGTCGGCTGCGGCCCTCGGGAACAAGCCAACACGGCGGTAGAGCTTGTTCCCTCTGAACGTCCAGAGGGCTGAATAGAGTCGTCTCTGGGGGGGGGGGGGCGAGTTCCATCACAGCCCCCTAGAGGGTTCTGTTGGACTGTGACGCCCCAGCCTGGAGTCTCAGTCTCACTCTATTCATATGCACCCTCCGTCACAGGGTCTGGTCTCTCCAGTACGCCCAGAACCACCTCTACAACGCTCCATCGAGGTCAGATCCTGCTTCCTTCAGCGCAGCGCTGTAGACGTTAGGTCCGTCAGAATTTGACTGTCAAAGCGCCGTCGATACTCCTCCGATGCAAATGGCTTCAGTCGCTCTCCGCCTGCGTCTTGCCCTTCCGACGGTCCTGGGAGGACTTCAACAGGTGGGGTTCAACCAACAGCACGCCGTCCTCGGAGTGTCATGTGCGCCCCCGGCCAGGCGGGGGCGCTGTTCACTTGGGGTGAGCCTCGGCACTGGAGGAGCTGCACAGCGGGCGGCTGGGGGTCTTCCAGCGCTGCCTGAGCACAAAGTCGTAGTTGGCGGTGGTGCTCATGGCGTAGAAGACGTTGGCCTTCTCCGGGATGAGGAGCTCTGGGGAGGGGGAGAGGGGGGAATATTAGTCTCTAGGATCCAGACTGTGGACGTCAGAGCTGATGTCTTCACAACGGAGACAGCAGAGAGTAGGGCTGCAAGATATATCTTTTCGTATCAGAATCGCGCTAGGCGCATGTACGATATTCATACCGCTGGATGTGCGACATAAAATATATATATACATTTTATTATTTTCCTTTATAACAATTGACTCAGATTGAAGAGTTCTTGGATACAGTTTGTTGCTAGGGAGTGACTTTGGAGGCTCTGCATGCATAGCGAACCACCAATCACTGTACATGTTGGATCAGTTTATGATCAGACAACTAAAGCAGTCGAAGACAGCCTCTGCTAGTCGTCGAAAAAAACGTTTTCGTCATATCGTAATACTTAGACAAAATATCGCTATACGATTTTCTTCTAATATGGTGCAGCCCTTGCAGAGAGCTGCTGGATCCATCTGCCTCACAGCAGGCCTCAGGTGGCTAGTGAACCGGTCTCAGGCGGCTAGTGAACCGGTCTCAGGTGGCTAGTGAACCGGTCTCAGGTGGCTGGTGAACCGGTCTCAGGTGGCTAGTGAACCGGTCTCAGGCGGCTAGTGAACCGGCCTCAGGTGGCTAGTGAACCGGTCTCAGGCGGCTGGTGAACCGGTCTCAGGCGGCTAGTGAACCGGTCTCAGGCGGCTAGTGAACTCAGGTGGCTAGTGAACCGGTCTCAGGTGGCTGGTGAACCGGTCTCAGGTGGCTAGTGAACCGGTCTCAGGTGGCTAGTGAACCGGTCTCAGGTGGCTAGTGAACCGGTCTCAGGTGGCTAGTGAACCGGTCTCAGGTGGCTAGTGAACCGGTCTCAGGTGGCTAGTGAACCGGTCTCAGATGGTCGGTGAACCGGTCTCAGGCGGTCGGTGAACCGGTCTCAGGCGGTCGGTGAACCGGTCTCAGACGGTCGGTGAACCGGTCTCAGGCGGTCGGTGAACCGGTCTCAGGCGGTCGGTGAACCGGTCTCAGGCGGTCGGTGAACCGGTCTCAGGCGGTCGGTGAACCAGTCATCGTGGGGGTGTGGTCTCCCTACCTTTGTCGGGGGTCAGCAGCTGGGTGAGGCTGAAGTCCTGGCTGCTGTAGGTCTCCATGTTGTGTTTCTCCAGAGCCCGCTGGATCACGTGGGCCGTGTGGTCCTGGCTGGTCAGCTGAGGGGGGGACATGATGTTAACCTCACTGTCCTGATCGCTAGACTTCACGCTTTGGTTTTAGTCAATGACGAAGAAAGTATAGCGTAGCGTAGTGTAGCGTAGCGTAGCGTAGCGTAGCGTAGTGTAGCGTAGTGTAGCGTAGCAATCTACTGATGGATAAAAACAGACAGGCTAATAATGATGGTAAAACCAAACACAGCTCTTTTAGAGGAGAGTTTTTTGCTTCACCTCCGGCCAGATTCAGTAAGAGTGCCTTAAGTAAGAGAGTGAGAGAGTGAGTGGTGAAGAGTGAGACGAGGTTGGTATTTAATCTGATCGGCTTGAACATTTAAGGCGTCGCCCAAATGTATAGTGCGTATCAGACCCCCTATCTGCGGTGTGTGTGTGTAGTGTTTAGAGTGTGTATCAGACCCCCTATCTGCGGTGTGTGTGTAGTGTTTAGAGTCTGTATCAGAGCCCCTATCTGCAGTGTGTGTGTGTGTGTGTAGTGTAGAGTGTGTATCAGACCCCCTATCTACGGTGTGTTGGGGAAATAACGGCCGCCGTCGGTGCCGGGCTCACCAGGATGCTCTTGTAGATGTTCCCGTTGTTGCCGTCCTCCACGCTGACCCGGACGATGCAGGAGTCCGCCCCCTGCTGGTTATAGACGGGCCGGGGGGAGCGGGGGCCCGGGGCCTCGAGGCCCCCAGAGCTCAGGTCGGGGTGGGAGGAGCAGGAGGAGAGGGAGGAGCCCGGGGAGCTGGAGGAGGAGAAGAAGTCCTCGGCCACGTTGTGCAGCGAGCCGGACAGTGTCTGAGAGGAGAGGGGGGGGTTAGGGTTAGGGTTAGTTTGGGGGGGGCAGAGGAGGACGAGTCGTCAGGGTCTGAGGAGGAGGAGGGGTCGTCATGGAGACGCGTTCACGGCAACGGCAGGCAGGGCGGCGTCTCCATGGGTCACAGGATTTGAACACGCGAACCGCAAGCGCAAACCTTCGCGTGAAGAACGAGGTTCTCTCTGGCCGAGACGACCCCCGCTGTGACTGTGAGGTGAGAGAACCCAGCGACGGGGTGTCTGGGGGTTCATGTCAGCATCCGGAGACACACGACTCAGAGGACGGTGCTCAGGTCTCAACGCTCACAGGAATTCATGTCACAGCTTCAAGAGAATTTCACGCAGAGGTTGAATATTGGAACTAACCTAAACCCTAACACGCAATTGCGGTGAATGTGTGTCGATCGCGCGGGTAGTAGAAGAAGTAGGATCCGCGCCCCGTCATCCACGATGCTGAAGAGAGATTTGCATTCATTCTATCTGAATCTATTCAAGCATTTTCTTTACTTTGTCTTTAAATGTGCTTCAAAAACACCTTTGCTTTGGTGTGAGCGCACCATGGGGGGTAAATAAGTCATGATAATAACTTTTATAGGGCCTTTCACACCAGTCGTTACAAAATGCTCCAAAGGAATAATAGAGAGAGTAGAAGTAACAGCACAGTAGACAGATGGAGTTACGTTAACATTAAGGGGTTCAGCAGACACTTACATCCAAGGCAACGTACAATAACTGTTTATCAGAAGAAAGACAAACAACAATATATCGGTACAGTAAGGTTGTTCATAGAGCCCAGTGCCAAGCGCTAACCATCACTAGGTTAACCCATCATGAGGGCCGCAGACCTTGAGCTTGAGTCGGAGCACCGCTGGGGGGGGCGCGAGGGGGGGGCTGGAGGGGTCCTCCGTCTCAGAGCTGCTGGACCCCGACGACGACACGCTGATCTGGTCCGCCTGCGCCTTCCTGCCGGAGGAGGTCTCACCGGCCCCCCGCAGCCTGGAGAGGAGAGGAGAGGGTGAGGGGGGAGGGCGAGGGTGAGGAGAGGGAGAGGGGGTGAGGAGAGGGTGAGGGTGAGGAGAGGGTGAGGAGAGGGTGAGTGGGGAGGGTGAGGAGAGGGAGAGGAGAGGGAGAGGGTGAGGAGAGGGTGAGGGGGTGAGGAGAGGGTGAGGAGAGGGAGAGGAGAGGGAGAGGGTGAGTGGGGAGGGCGAGGGTGAGGAGAGGGTGAGGGGGTGAGGAGAGGGTGAGGGGGTGAGGAGAGGGTGAGGGGGTGAGGAGAGGGTGAGGGGGTGAGAGGGTGAGGAGAGGGTGAGGAGAGGGTGAGGGGGTGAGGGGAGGGTGAGGAGAGGGAGAGGGGGTGAGGAGAGGGTGAGGGGGTGAGGAGAGGGTGAGGAGAGGGTGAGGGGGTGAGGGTGAGGAGAGGGTGAGAGGGTGAGGAGAGGGTGAGGAGGTGAGAGGGTAGGGTGAGGGTGAGGAGAGGGTGAGGAGAGGGTGAGGGGGTGAGAGGGTGAGGGGGTGAGAGGGTATGGTGAGGGTGAGGAGAGGGTGAGTGGGTGAGGGGGCAGGGTGAGGGTGAGGAGAGGGTGAGGAGAGGGTGAGTGGTAGGGTGGTGAGAGGGTGAGGGTGGTGAGAGGGGGGGGGGATTGAATGATAATACAACATTATCATTCAGTGGTTTCCTATGACCCCCAGTACGGTCTAACGTCTGTGACTCCTTGAACTATGAGGAGGAGGAGGAGGAGGAGGAGGAGGAGGAGGAGGAGGAGGAGGAGGAGGAGGAGGAGGAGGAGGAGGAGGAGGAGGAGGAGGAGGAGGAGGAGGAGGAGGAGGAGGAGGAGGAGGCTTCATCTGGGACTCACGAGGTGAACTTCTTGTTGAGCAGGCGGTGGCTCCAGGAGCTGGGCGAGGAGGGGCAGGGGTCCACGGGGGGCTCCAGCGACCGGGACAGGTCGTAGCTGCAGGCGGGGGTCACATGGTACAAGGTTAGGTCACATGGTACAAGGTAAGGTCACATGGCACAAGGTTAGGTCACATGGCACAAGGTTAGGTCACATGGCACAAGGTTAGGTCACATGGCACAAGGTTAGGTCACATGGCACAAGGTTAGGTCACATGGCACAAGGTTAGGTCACATGGCACAAGGTTAGGTCACATGGTACAGGGTTAGGTCACGTGGTAGAAATGGTAAATGTATTTAAATGACTGTATTTATAAGCTTCTTTAACCAGTGGCCAATCAAAGCGCTGTACAATATTCCCTAACATTCACTCATTTACACATGACGGCGTTGTCAGCAGCGGTCAGGGTGAGGCGTCTCGCTCAGGGACACCTCGACACTCAGCTAGGAGGAGCCGGGGATAGAACCAGCAACCTTCCGGTTACCAGTCAACCCGCTCCGCCTCCTGAGCCACGTGCCGCCCCACAGGGTTAGACCACAGCTGTCCACACGTCGTCATGGAGACACGGAGATGAGCAGGTCGACGTGGGGGACTCACCTCTCCTGGTCGGTGAGCAGCGCGTGTTCCTGTAGCCAGGCGTCGATCGGGGCGTGGACTGGGAAGCTGTAGTGGGAGCAGGACGCCTGCAGCTGGTGGATCTGGGAGATGATGTCAAACTCCTGGAACAGAGAAAGGTCATGAATGCAACCAAACGTATACAGGAGGGGGGATGGTTGGTGTTGATGATGGCTCCTGTTCTACATCAGGTTCATTATAATAACGGGCGTTAATAACTGATGACACCACTGGGTGGCGCTACTCACCCGTCTGCGCTTCTCAAAGTTGATGAGGTCGTCCTTTGGGAAACAAGAGGAACAACAAGGTATGGAAGTTTGTATCGAACCGTAAAACACTACTTTAAAGTTAAGAGATTATTATAGGTAAAAAAAAAAGGTACAATATGAACAGAAACAGAAAGACGGAGAGAGAAAGAGACTGAGCAAATAAGAGAAAGAGACAGAGAAAGAGACTGAGACAGAGTTCAAGTACATTTGTCAGAACACACACGTTGCAATGTTGATGCTAAACAGAGCGCAGGGTGTGTGCTGACTGACCTGCACGTTGTCGGTCAGCGCTGTGTCCAACATGGTGAGGACCGTCAGGAAGGTACCCAGGTAGGGGACACTGCCCTGAGACACACACAAACACACACTTTATTTAAAACCTATGCTGTGCTTGACCTCTCTCTCTCTCTCTCTCTCTCTCTCTTGACCTCTCTCACACTCTCTCTCTCTCATGCTTTTTGGTCGAGTTTTCTCTTTCCGACTCATTTTCCATAGAAGATGTTGATGTTGGGGATTTTACAAAACAAAGTCATGTGATGGTAGCGTTCTAAAATAGGCACATTCAAGCAGACGATCGATGGGCGTGTTGGGATCTAAAAGCACGAGGGACTGGCCCACTGCCTGGTTCCCTTAGTGAGTGAGACAGGCTGACTCAGCTGGGGGGGAACTGGACGTCAGCTCTGAGCTGGAGCGAAGAGGCAAATGGAAACGACATTCTGGGTGAGTTTCCTCGAAAATGGGGAAGTGCGCCGTCCTGCTGATAGCGACAGAAACTCAAGGTGGAAGTTGAACCTACCGTTTGTTTGGATGAAGTTTGGCCGAGTTTGGCGGACTTGGGCAGCGTGCTGGCGTGGTCCTCGTCGTGATGTCCTTCCTTCAAAACACACAAATACAAACGCTGTTACCATTCATAGCAAGCTGACCCAGGTAGTAACTGTTCTAGAACCATGCCACTAGAACCATGGCCGCCTCTGTTAGCTTCCACCAAATTCTACACACTCAACCTTTAACTTCTGATTCCTACCTGGGGTCCAATAACAACTCAACACCTGGTGCACTAATCTCAAGCCTTCCTATGATTGGTTGTTTAAACAACACACTCTTACGTTACATGCCTTCTTCCAAGGATTAATGATTCATCCCTTAATGTTTTCGCTGTTGCCACACGCCAATCGAGTCATTGAAAGCCGTTCATGCAGGACTAATGAACACAAACGGATCTAGCATTACATCTCTGTAACAAAGGCACCAGGGACATGTTCTGCCCCAGGTATTTTTCCTTCTGTTGAGTACATACGTGCTCCTCTAATGTACACAGACAGGCAGCTGTGGGCAAAGCAAACCCCAACGCATCCAGAGAGGATGTTCTGTGGAGCAGAACGGACCACCGGCTCTGGACCATGTCCACGCCGATGCCCCAAGATGATACATCAATACATACAATAGATCGCAATAATTATAGGTTTATGAACGCAGTTGACCACTATGGATCACGTTTAGTATCCATGGTGACAAAGATGCCCCAGTGAGATTGTTTAGACTGATTCATTCGGAGGCTAAAAGCCCGGAAAATCAACCTTGGTGCAGTCAGTTATCGTCCCCTTTCACAGAGCGGACATTGCAACGCGTGTTTGCAGATACACGGGTTCACTTCAACCATGTGTGATTATTTTATTGACGTGGGAAAGGAACCCAATGAACAATAGCGTTCAATGTGAAGTAACCTTTACCTGTGAGTTATGACCTAATTTTACATTCACATTTTGTATAAATAACTAGATTGAATTCACATTCATTCATTCATTCATTTCATCCTGCAACCACCTCATGTTTACACTCTGGACCTTCTGAATCTGAAGCTGATCTGAAGCTGGTGTCTGGAGGGTTTACCCGGCTGTGGTCGGTGTCTTACCTCGGTGAGGATCTCTCGTCCCGTCACCATGCAGTTGTCGTCAGGGAAGGTCGTGCACAGGAGCTCGAAGCTCGCCATGCTCTCCCTGAAAGCAGAATGGGATTCGGTTCATTGTTGTTTTTTTAACACCAAATCAACCAAGACAGTATTATCGTTACAGAATTCAGTGATCTATAAAATCAATAATAAATTATACATTATTAAATAACTATAAATAAACTTTGATTTGATTTAGAGCACCTATCGTGCAAAATTGCAAAACTAGGTGCTTAATACAATGAAAAACCAAAACAATAAGGAATGCTTTAAGGTTTCTTTTAAAGTTGTTCACAGATGATGTGATAAGAAATGAAGTCGGAAAAGAGGGTGTGGGGGTGTGTGTGTGTGTGTGTGTGTGTGTGTGTGTGTGTGTGTGTGTGTGTGTGTGTGTGTGTGTGTGTGTGTGTGTGTGTGTGTGTGTGTGTGTGTGTGTGTGTGTGTGTGTGTGTGTGTGTGTGTGTGTGTGTGTGTGTGTGTGTGTGTGTGTGTGTGTGTGTCTGACCTGCTGACGGCCCCCCAGGTCTTCTTCAGCCGGTAGACGGCGTTGGACTGCAGCGCCGAGAGGATCGCCCTCAGGGACGAGAAGTTCCTCAGCTGACGGCACTCCTGGAGAGAGACAACAGGTCAGAGGTCAGGACCCACAGGGGGCGAGAGGTCAGAGGTCACGACCCCCCCCAAACCGCTAGAGGTCAGAACCCAGAGGTCACGACCCCCACGGCTAGAGGTCAGGATGGAGTCTCAGAGATGCATCAGCAGCAATAGTTTAAAAGTTTTTGACACACACACACACACACACACACACACACACACACACACACACACACACACACACACACACACACACACACACACACACACTCTCCTTGAGAGTGCAGGCGGGGGGAGGAGGAGGTATGGAGATGCGCTCCCACCATCCCCTCCGTCAGCCGGTGGGAAGCCAACGACATTTACATGTTTGCAAATCGGTGCCTGATTTAGTCTCCCAACTGTCAGGCATTTGTGGGTTTAAAGCGACCACTAAAAATACAACTAAAAATACAACTTCACCTAGACTCTGCAGAGCCCCCCCCCCCCCCCACACACTTATGCCGCTTTTCCACCGCACATGTAGCTCGACTCGACACGACACAACTCGACACGACACGACTCGGTAGCAGCGCGGGTGCTTTTCCACCGCAAATAGTACCTCCGGGACGTGGGCGGGGTCGGCTGCGCGAAAGGGCCGTGACGTATTTTTGTACGCGACGCAAACAACACCTACGTAACCCACACATGGACAGAACCCACATAACAACAATGGAGAACATCGATGCGATGGTATTCGTGTTCGTATTATTAGCTGGCATGTTGAAGAAGTGGAATATGTTGGCTGCGGCGCTGCTATGGCTGTTACCAGCATGGTTGCCATGTCGCTCTCGTGACTTCGTCACACTCTCTGGCCAATCAGTGGCCGGCCGTCTGCCGACGTCACCTTTTAGTATCGGCTCAGCCGCTTGGAACCTAGAGCGAGGCGGTACTAGAAAAAGCAGCCACTTGAGGTACTAGATCGCGGTGGAAACGCAAAAAATGCGAGCTGAGTCGAGTCGAGTCGAGTCGTGTCGAGCTGGTACCATGCAGTGGAAAAGCGGCATTATTGTATGTTATACGTCCTGGCACTTATGTACGCACTTATTGTCTGTTGCATCTTTGCATTTGAAAAAATACTACTTAGCATCATGTAGCATCTTATCCTAGCTATCTCTTTTTTTATTCGAGGAATGGTTGAAACATGACACTGACCTGTGCGATGGCGATCCAGCGCTCGATGACCAGCGCCCGGGCGCCCACGCTGCTGTGGGAGAGACGGGGGGAGCCGGGGGAGGAGGGGGGAGGGACGGGGGAGGAGGGGGGAGGGACGGGGGAGGAGGACGAGGGCGCGGGGGAGGCGGGGCCGGCGGCGCCGTGCGGGCAGAGCAGCGAGGTGATGACCCGGTTGGTGACGGCGTTGAACTGGGCGATGGTGGCGCGCACGCTGGGCGCCAGGCCGCGGTTCTCCTTCTTGTCCCGCTGCGACCAGACGCAGCCCAGGCAGTGGAACGGCACGACGCGGACGAAGAGCGCCTGGACGGGAGGAGGAGGACGGCGCAGGGTTAGGGTGAGGGGAGGAGACACAGAGAGAAACCCCAACGCTCAGCCCCACCCTTTACATTCAGACGAAGCCTTTATCCAGAGCGACTTACAATAAGTACATTCGTCAGAAGAAAGAGAAACAATAATATATCTCTGTGGGTAGAGTAAGGATTATCATAGAACCGAGTGCCAAGCACTAACCATCACTAGGTTAACCCATTCCCCGTATACAACAGAGACAGCTAGGATAAGATGCTACACAACGCAAGGTGCTATTTTTAAGTGCCAGGACGTACAACGTACAATAAGTGCGTAGAGGGGTGTGAACACAACAAGTGAGCCTTGATTCTTATTCAGTAGCTGATGAGTGACACCTACAGCGTCCAATCGGGTGAGCTGCTCCGCCACTTCCTTCTGGGAAAACTCCATGAAGCCGAGCCCCTCTTCCAGGTGGGCGGGTCTGTCCGGGCCCCCCCCAGGGCCCCCCCCAGGGCCGTGGGCCTCCGGTTTCTCCGCCTCCTTGTCTGCGTCTGAGACGGCAGGTTGAACGAGGTGAGCGGAGACAAAAGAAACGTCACAAAAAGGAGAAGAGGCGAATAATCCTCTAATACCTCCTGGCAGGCAGCGGTGACTCAGTGAGGCCGTGTTTACCAGAATGGTTACCGCCACATTACTAAGATTCATGATTCAATTACCAAGAGTCTTAGTAATTTCCCTTTCGAATGACGCCTTCCTCATACCTCTACGTGTTGTGCGTGTTTCCTTCGTGTTTTCTGTCTAGATATGCGTAGTGTTTGTTGTTCATGCTGCTGCCGGCCTCAGGCCTCGTCTCTCTCGGTTCAATGAAGGTTTAACACAAGAAGGGCGCCATTGTGGCTCAGGAGGTGGAGCGGGTCGGCTGGTAACCTGAAGGTTGACGGTCCGATCCCCGGCTCCTCCTAGCTGAGTGTGGAGGTGTCCCTGAGCGAGACGCCTCACCCCGACTGCTCCTGACCAGCTGGCTGTCGCCCTGCGTGGTCGACTCCGCCGTCAGTGTGTGAATGTGTGTATGAACGGTTGAATGTGAGGCAGTATTGTAAAGCGCGTTGAGCGGCCACCGGTTAGAAAAGCGCTGAATAAATGCAGTTCCGTTTAGGAACCAGACACAGCTCAGCACAGCCCCGGTCGAGCAGTCAGGGTGAGGCGGTCAGGGACACCTCGACACTCGGCTTAGGTGGAGCCGGGGATCGAACCGGCGACCTTCCGTTCTCTCACTCACTCTGCTCCTGGAAGCGCCGCAGCAGCGACTCGGTGGACTGCGCCAGGCGCCGGAAGCGGAGGCGGTGCCTCAGCTGGATGCTGAGCTGCCGCAGGGCCGGGTGCAGGGGGGGCTCGCACAGGTCCTCCCGGAACTCGTCCAGCCAGAGACGGACCACCGGGCCCAGCGTGCTGCGGAGCAACGGGGGACTCGGTTACAAACACAGGGGGCTACCGTACAGGGTTTACCACGGACAAACACAGGGGCTACCGTACAGGGTTTACCACGGACAAACACAGGGGCTACCGTACAGGGTTTACCAGAGACAAACACAGGGGCTACCTACCGTACAGGGTTTACCACAGACAAACACAGGGGCTACCGTACAGGGTTTACCACGGACACACACAGGGGCTACCGTACAGGGGCTACCACGGACAAACACAGGGGCTACCTACCGTACAGGGTTTACCAAGGACAAACACAGGGGCTACCGTACAGGGTTTACCAGAGACAAACACAGGGGCTACCATACAGGGACTACCACGGACAAACACAGGGGCTACCGTACAGGGTTTACTACGGACAAACACAGGGGCTACCGTACAGGGTTTACTACGGACAAACACAGGGGCTACCGTACAGGGACTACCACAGACAAACACAGGGGCTACCATGGACAAATAGGGTCTACCACAGACCAACGCAGGGGGTACCGTACAGGGTTTACCACAGATAAACACAGGGGCTACTGCCGAGAGAAAAAGCTTTGGAGGCTGGAGGATACTTTGACCATTAAAAGTTAAGGAAGCGTAAGGGAATAATTTGTCCTAATTCTAACTAAATTGCTTCAATCTCTTGTATACGTCTGGCACATCCTATAGCAGACAGTCAGTCAGTGATGGAGGAACTACAGCATATAGAACCGTTAACCGCGTCTAGAACTCACCTCCTGGGGCTGGTGTCGCCCTCGGGGTAGGCTCTGGAGTCATCCCTGGGGAGGGCAGCAAACAAACAAATATCAACACCCTAGAATATGATCCGAGGAACACAAACATAGCAGCAGGCCTGATGGCCTCGCAGTGAAGGACAGCGTCCTGTGAGAGGAGAGACCCAGCCTCAAGGCCCCCCCCTGCCTCAGAGTCGCACCCTGCAGAAGTGTCCTTCAGCTGGGGAGGAGAGCTCGGTCAAGGACTAGGGCTGTACCCGCGTGCGCACACACGCACGCACGCACGCACCCACACGCACGCACGCACACGCACGCACACGCACGCACGCGTAAATTAGATCATTGCAATCTGCAAATTGTATGACTGAATTATTTGGTTTTGATAACTTGGAAAGTAAACAATGACTAGAGTTCTGATGAAAACAAATGTTCATTGAACCAAGTGCCCACAGCAATAACAATCGCTAGGTTAACCCATTCCCTATATTCAACAAAAGATAGCTAGGGTAAGATGCTACACAATGCTAAGTACGTTATTAAATGCAAGGACGTACAACATACACGTTATGTTATGTAATATTTTTCTGTATCTTGTGTTTCCTGCAGCAGAGTGCATCCTGTGAGCAAGGACGAAGGAAGTCTGCTCCACTGTCCATCAGAGCAGGAAGAGAAGCCATCTCCCGCAGCCCAGATATGAGGGCGTGTGTTTGACAACATGTTGGAGCGGACAACCGTTTGTCTCATAATGTATCGCGTTGGTACGACGCCTTGGAGAACACAAACAGGACAGAAAAGGTCAAACTACAGACCACTTTGGGGTGGCACGTGGATCAGGAGGTAGAGCGGGTTGGCTGATAATCGGAAGGTTGCTAGTTCAATCCCTGGAGTGTCGAGGTGTGCCTGAGCGAGACGCCTCACCCTGACTGCTCCTGACGAGCTGGCTGTCGCCCTGCGTGGCTGACTCCAACGTCGGTGTGTGAATGTGTGCAGGAAAGGGTGAATGTAAATGCAGTCCATTTACCATTTAACTTGTATTGGTTAAGCCATAATAAGGATTAAGTAGGTACGGTAGCATGGGTTAAGTTAAAGCAACAAAGCATCCTTTCATTTATGTTAAGATTTCAAGTGCCCATTTAAGAAATGCATGCAAGCAATCTTTAATCTAGACTACCACTTCAAAGTGACATTCCAGAGGTCAACGGTTTAAGATAAGCACGAATCATAAGATAAGCACAAAGCATCTCACTCAAACCTGGAGCCGATTAGATAAGAATAGCGTACTGAATTTCGGATGCGGGCTTAACGAAGTCGATTCTTCACACATTGCATTTCACAAACATTTCAAAGCTCTTGTGAGACAAAACTGACGTTGCAGGCAATGCTGGCTTATTAAATCAGGCAAAAGGAAATAAGTATGTGTGCGTGGGTGCTCGTGCGTGCGTATGTGTATGTGTACATATATACACACACACACACACACACACAAAACAAATAACACAATTGTCAACAGTAGGCCTGCACGATAAGTCGATAATCAGAGGGTTATGAGGGTTAGGGGGGGGTCCTCACCTCTTGAAGAGCAGCTCTATGAGGGTTAGGGGGGGGGGTCCTCACCTCTTGAAGAGCAGCTCTATGAGGGTCTTGGGGGGGGGTCCTCACCTCTTGAAGAGCAGCTCTATGAGGGTTAGGGTCTGGGGGGGGGGGGGGGGGGGTCCTCACCTCTTGAAGAGCAGCTCTATGAGGGTTAGGGTCTGGGGGGGGGGGGGGGTCCTCACCTCTTGAAGAGCAGCTCTATGAGGGTTAGGGTCTGGGGGGGGGGGGGTCCTCACCTCTTGAAGAGCAGCTCTATGAGGGTTAGGGGGGGGGGGGGGTCCTCACCTCTTGAAGAGCAGCTCTATGAGGCCGCTGGCCGAGGTGAAGGCCCGGTACGTGGCCAGGAACACGCGGGGGAAGTCGGCCTCGCGGTGCTCCGGGTCCAGCAGGTGGTCCACCAGCCGCTCCAGGGACGCCGCCTTCAGCCGCCGCACCTTCACCGTGTGGTACTGGATGAACCCCGACCCGGGGGGGGTCGCGGGGGTCCCGGGGGGGGTCCCGGGGGTCTGGGGGCCCTCCGGGGGGTCCGGCTCCACCGGCTCCCGTCGCAGAGTGACGCCGAACACCGCCCCGTCCTCCACCTCCTCTCCCCACTCCTGCACCGGGTCCTGGGGGGGGGGGGGGGGGGGTCAGAACCAGGGTGAGACAGATCAGGAGTGAGACGCCCAGATGTGATTTCCCAGGGAGGGGGTCACCTCTACATGCTCTGACCCTCCCCTGTAGGGGGTCACCTCTACATGCTCTGACCCTGGAGGGGGTCCCCTCTACCTGCTCTGACCCTGGAGGGGGTCCCCTCTACCTGCTCTGACCCTCCCCTGTAGGGGGTCCCCTCTACCTGCTCTGACCCTCCCCTGTAGGGGGTCCCCTCTACCTGCTCTGACCCTCCCCTGGCGTTGTGCTTCTATTGAGGGGAGACATCAGCAAACAGTTGCATGAAGAGTATTCACACCCTTTTAATGTTCATGTTCACACTGCCAAATAGAACGCACACATTATCTATGTTCATTTTATTTCTCAGCTGAAAAAATATCTTAAGAGCATCCACTTGAAAGAGTTTGAGAAGCACCGCACTACTGAGACAACGTGACATATCCCTGCGATAGTGACGACAGAGCGCGTGACATATGGGGTGAGAATATATCGTCCAGTTATCGTGTTATATTGTAGGCCTACAGTAAATATTTTGGTGCAATTCTGCATCTCAGCATGAACCTCGTTTCAGGAGGGAGTTGGCTTAGCACTAAATGACAATACTTCAGACGAAGGGACGTCTTCTCAAGGAGAGACGGTTGAAGTTCAGACTTGTGCGTCAAGGGAGTTTTTAGATCCAACCTGAGGCATGTCATCGCGATGTAGGGAGACGAGACGAGATAATGATTAACCTGCATGATGACAGGTTGTGCAGCCGTCATTTAAAGCGTGTTGTGATGAGTGTGTTGGTACCGAGTGTGTTGAGGATGAGTGATGTGTGTTGTGATGAGTGTGTTGGTGATGAGTCAGACCATTATACAAAACACAGCAGGATCGCATTAAGCAGCCGGTAAACAAGTTTGCATAGTTTGTACACGAAAAACAAATCAGTTTGATTTACAAACTAAACGTGACCACAACATGAACGATCCCAAAAGGAACGAGTGTTAATGGCTTATCATCATAAGTATCATAAACATTATCATTAACGATTAGGCGCCAAGCAAAGACTCGCAGTTTACCTCCATGATCAAACTTTTCAAAGCGCGTTTCCAATAGTTCTTAAGATCAGTTGTTGACAATTATTGTCTTCATTTCTTCAAAAAGATAATATATTATTCACAAACAAATATTAATTCGACCATTTCCTGTTAATAACAAACAAACTCACCATTGACAAGTGCCATTTCCCCATGGCTGAGCGCGGAGAGGCGCACGGATCCTTCTACAAGATCAGGAAGACGCGTCTCCATGAAAACAGACCGGCTCGGACCTCAGAATAATCCATTTAAGAAACAAGGTGCTCGTTCACCAGGTGGACTATAGGTAGACCAGAGAGGGTCTAGAGAGGCTCCAGGTGGACTAGAAAGGCTCCAGGTGGACTACAAGTGGACTAGGGGAGTTCAGGTCCTGAGCGCCGTTCCTCTCGCGTGACTTCATCCATTTTCATTAAAACAAACTCACATACACACATAAACAGCGAGGCTGACAAATTCCTGACCGGTTGCCGGCCAGACATAAGGAAACTGACCGACAGAATGACAAGTTTGGATCGCGGTCGAGGAAAAGAAAATCCCCGATTGATGCTTGGGGTTCTGAAGCGGACGAATCACGCCCCTAGTGGGCGGTGCTTCAAACTTCAGCTCTCACGTCCCTCCGCTGCAGGGTGAGAGAGGCCAGTGATCTGGACGTCCCAGGCGAACCGCCGGGGTGGAATAATGACGTGTATTTATTGACTCACTTCAAGAATCAAGTGCCGCAGTAAGAAAGATCCCATGGTTGGCCTTCTACCAATCAGGACAAGCCGATTAGTAAATCCTGGCTCCGTGCATGTAACACATGCTCTGCGCAGGCTGTGATTCACATGGAGGACCTGACTCCTCCAGACTGAGATTACTCTGCAGGTCACCCATGAGGGTGTGGGAAAAAAGTAAATACCGGAAAACAGGTTGGATGGCTTCCTCATGCATCCCTTCAGCGTGCACAATGCGAGGCAGCATCAATAGTAACATTAGTACTTTGATTGTTTGCATCTTATCCTGTGTTTTCCACTGCTGCTGTGCTGTTGCAACAAATTAATAAAGGATTTATAAAGTTGTTATCTATCTATCTTATCTATCTATGTATCAATACATCAGGCCTACTAGATGCTACCATTTGGTTCGAAAAAAAACAAAAAACATTTTGTTCGTCTGGTCCCAACATCTGGCCAGCACCCCATCATCGGTTTGAAATGTTTTGTCTGTCTGTCTTTCTGTCAATGATGGCACGCATTGCACTCCTGATCATCCCTGAAGGAGGGATCCCCCACTCTGAAGGAGGGATCCCCCCACTCTGAAGGAGGGACCCCCCACTCTGAAGGAGGGGTCCCCCACTCTGAAGGAGGGACCCCCCCTCTGAAGGAGGGATCCCCCCACTCTGAAGGAGGGACCCCCCCACTCTGAAGGAGGGATCCCCCACTCTGAAGGAGGGACCCCCCCACTCTGAAGGAGGGATCCCCCACTCTGAAGGAGGGATCCCCCCACTCTGAAGGAGGGATCCCCCACTCTGAAGGAGGGATCCCCCACTCTGAAGGAGGGACCCCCCACTCTGAAGGAGGGACCCCCCACTCTGAAGGAGGGACCCCCCACTCTGAAGGAGGGATCCTCCACTCTGAAGGAGGGATCCCCCACTCTGCCTTCCTTCTCTAGATTCCTTCCTTGCTAATTAAGGGAGTTCTCTCTTGCCCACTGGGGGGCTAGGGTAAGGGGGGGGGGGGGCATAAACATCCAGACCGTGAAGCACTTTGAGACAGTACCTGGGATTAAGGGCTATACTAATACAATTGACCTGAACATCCAACCCCGTGTGTTAAAGCTTTGATTCGCTGATGCTCGGAACAGGCCTGGTGCTTTCTAATCTGGGCCACTGCTTGTAATTAGGCAGAGATTCTTTGCAAAGAGAAAATGAGACACTTGTCTGTCTGCTAATGAGAGGTCCTGGGTAACAAGTCTCATCCCTGTGACAGTATCTCCATGGAAACTAAGCGATAATGACAGCCAGGCGATCGGCCTTCATTAAACTGATTACACACATGGCTGGGTGCTGATGCGGGGGATTACCGTGGAAACTATTGGCGAGCGATCACCAAACTTCCCACATTTTCCTCCCCGAGTTTTAAACTAAGCTTCATTTGGATCAAAGCAGCCTGTTTGTTATTGCCCAAAGGCTCTATTTAAAAAGTATAATCAGTGGAATAAAAGCATCTAACTTCTGATAAAAGTTACAGAATTCAACATCATACATATATTTAGATTGTGAAAATAGCTATATTAGTTAAAAAGTATAATCAAAATATCTACAAATAAATAAATCATTATCAGACAGAATTTGAATATAATGGGTCAGTGAGAATAACTGGTAGAGTCACTGTCAGTTCATGTTTCTGTAACTAGCTTCCGCAAAAGACTCAAGACTCACTTGTTCAGACTCTCCCCCCCCCCCCTGCACTTATTGTATGTTGTACGTCCTGGCAATTAAAAATACTACATAGCATTGTGTAGCATCTTATCCTAGCTATCTCTGTTGTATAGAGGGAATGGGTTAACCTAGTGATTATTCATTCTTGGCACTTGTTTTTAAGAACATCCTTTACTGTACCGACAGCGATATATTGTTGTTTCTCTTCCGACAAATGCACTTATTGTAAGTCCCTTTGGATAAAAGTGTCTGCTAAAAACCTCCAAATAAATGTAAATGTCTTTCACCTCAACTTAACCAGGTAAGTCAAGACTATTAAACTGTTATTTACGACGGCAGGAGGCCGACGGGAGGAGAAAGCATGCCAGTGGAGTCTGATGACGATCACCACCCTATCATCATGACGGTTAGCTTTACGGTGAGATGAGGGGGTTTATGACGCTGTTGACCGAGCGGTGAATGATTCACCAGGTCATCCAGGTATGACTTCCCCAAAGCGTGATACTCCCCTGTTCAAAGACAATATACTGGGGTGGGATGTGCCTGCCACTCCACAAATCATATCAAATCCAAAAAGTATGACGATATGATCCGAGTGATATCAGGTGACCCGGTGACTCGTGGCCCGTTTATGACAGGCGGTGACGTCAACACAAGGACATCCTTCAAAAGAACGATACCACAAACCCACCCTCAGGCCTGCCACCCAGGTGACACCCCGAAGCCCTTCCTCTTGGTCCAGCAGAGGTTAAAGGTGAAATATTACATCACCAGGTGTTTATTTATCATTATTAACCTTTGTTTACCCAGGCAAGCAAATTAAGAACAAAATTCTTATTTTCAAGTGCAGCCTGAAAAGATCTACAGGAGTGAGTGTGATTAGCCGTTGAATCTGCCCCTTCTGACATCACAAGTGGGCGCGTCCAACTAGATGTGTGCTCCAACTAGATCTAGGTGGACACGCCCACTTGTGATGTCAGAAGAGGGCGATTTTCAAAACGGCTTGTAACGGCTGATCCCACTCCCACCTGGTGGTATAACAGGTCACCTTTAAGCTCCTCTGGATCCAATCTGGAGGAGCAGTGGCTCACGTTCAAAAGGTGGATCCAACATGGAGGCGCGGCTCAGAGCTCCTCTGGATCCAAAATGGAGGAGCATGTTCAATATAGAGGAGCATGAGGAGCAGTGGACTCACTGTGGCTCCAACATGGAGGAGCATGAGGAGCAGTGAACTCACTGTGGCTCCAACATGGAGGAGCAGTGGACTCACTGTGGCTCCAACATGGAGGAGCATGAGGAGCAGTGGACTCACTGTGGCTCCAACATGGAGGAGCAGTGGACTCACTGTGGCTCCAACATGGAGGAGCATGAGGAGCAGTGGACTCACTGTGGCTCCAACATGGAGGAGCATGAGGAGCAGTGGACTCACTGTGGCTCCAACATGGAGGAGCATGAGGAGCAGTGGACTCACTGTGGCTCCAACATGGTGGAGCATGAGGAGCAGTGGCTCATGGTGGATCCAACATGGAGGAGCAGTGGACTCACGGTGGCTCCAACATGGCGGAGCATGAGAAGCGGTTCAGGACCCACCTGTGCGTGTGCGTCGCAGTCGAGGCTCTGGAAGCTCTTCAGCCAGACGCCGGGCTGGGGGTCCAGACGGGCGTCCCCCTGCTGGGCCGCGGTCAGGCAGAGCAGCCGGCGCACCCGCGCCCTCAGCCCCCAGGGGCCCCGACGGCCCTCGGGGTCGCAGAGGGCCTGGTAGGGCCGCATGTCCCCCACCGGGGGTCCAGGGGCCGGTCGGAGGGGGCTAAACCGTCTCCATGGTCACCGCTCCAGTCTGGCAGAGGAAGAGGAGGGTGAAGATGATGAGCAATGCCGTTCAAATTATTCATAAATGTTTTAATTATTAATTGTTTACGTTTAAACTTTGCTGTAAATTCAAGTTAAAAGTATTAATAACTTCATAAAACTACTCATAATTTAACTGCCATTAAATTAATGGTTTTAACTTTTAATTTACAACTAAATTGAACTTAATTCAATGAAAGGCGAACATGATATTGCGACTTGTGACTTGATTTGCCAGGCAGAGACAAACAGCGTCCTGTTTCTCTAGTCTAGAGGTTTCTGGTAAATGACCTAATTTGGACGTGAACTAGATTCTGCGTGAAGGGGCTGGTTGTGTTTTCCAGTTAGCACGCACCACCCCACAATGCAGCAGCTGTTATCCACATGGTGACAAACATTTCTACAATGTTAAGTCTGCGTTCAGTATCACCATCATTGGGACTAGGGTTCGACAGCGTCAGTCAGTGGAAGAAATGCAACACAACCGGTTATTTCAGAAGAGGAAATCCTTTTCTTTAACTTGCTACTCAAGCAAAACACACAGTGGACTGTATTGTATAATATATTGTATAAAAGGTCCTAATGTAACCACAAAAATCATGAGGTATTTTTCACAGGCCCACTACTGATAATAAAGCAGTCTTCAACCAATTAGTATTTTCCAAACTTCAATTAAGCCTCCCTATAACCTAGCTGACACCATAAGAGCAGATATTACTCTGATAACAATAATTTAAACTAAAGCAAACAAAAACACAATATCATTCAGTTAGGCCTGGCTATATTTCACCTTATTTCTTTGGTTGCACCTTGTAAGTCCTGTTGAACGCCATTAAGCGACAGACCAGTTTCTCAAGGGGATAGTCCTGACAGTCGGACCGGCGGCCAGACACTGACACGTCTCCCGCTGAGCAGCCCTATTGTTTTGTGTGGTGGATGGGGATTCGTGCGTTTGTGTTGGAATGTCCTCCTCCCATTTCGGCTCTCTGCCCCATTTGATTATCATTATGTCAGGTCGCATCATTACACTTCAGTGCTCTCTTTATCTCAATAAACCAACAGGACATTTGTTTTCTTTCTCTACCGGGACTTCAAAGTATAAACAGGATTCCTGAGTAATCTTCCGCCGTCAATGGCCTTGTTTGTTTCTTCGTGGTGTTTGATATTTGTACATAATAATCAGAGTTGGGCTTGATGATGACTTCAGTAAATGGGAGATGTGTTGGTTTGATGCGGACAGCTCGTACCTTCACTGCGATGAGAATTGTCCTTTTCTGGGTACAATCAAGCTGCCGTCTCTAAATTAATCTTTAATGTTTTACTTTACATTCTGGCGCCGAGGCAGAGAACATTATAATAAGGATAAACTATGACGATAAATCCAGTCTGGTTTACTGGGACAGAGCGAGAGATTCAAACTGCGTACAGGTGCACGTAGTGACTCTGATTGGTCAATCACTCAACGTGACGTAGGTACCGGACAATTAAATACACACCCAATCTAAAGCCTCGACTAAAAACATCAATTTATTTTTACTTTATTTACATTGAAAATAATACTCCAACTCAATTCAAAACGTTTCATATCAATTTATCGTTTTTTCTTTTTTCTTTTGTTTCTCAAAATACTGAAGTAAAGTTGGTGATCAGAAAAATCTTACCGGTTCGTCATCAGGTGAAACGTTACCCCGGACGACACCACTTAATTGTGTTATTGCTGTTTGGATGTTGTGTCAGACATTACTGACGTCAGTAAAAAAACACAGTCTATTATGCCTTCCTACACAATAGGCCTTCTGACGCGTGATAGCAGGTCTGAGGCCTGCTACCTTTCAGCTCCTGTCTGTTAATAAAAACACAATAAACCCACTGCAAGCAAGAATACGTAAACATGGTATAACTTTATTAATACTTCTACAATAGGGATAGTACCAACAATATTCTGAATATTCAAATTAATCAAAAATAACAATACATCTTTATTCATGGTGGGAAACTCAAACTCAGACTACAGTCCTGACTTTTTGACCTTGAGGACTTTAAGGCCCTGGGTTTAGGAGCCGAAGGTTCACTTCTTCTTCTTCCTGGGCTTCTTCTTGGTCTTGGCATCGATGATGAGCTGGGACTGCCTCTTCAGCGCCTCCCGGGAGATGATGTCAGCCTCGTCTTCCTCACTCTCTTCATCCTCTGGAAACGGCCGGAAGCAGGGACCGGTTGAATACGAGGACGTTGGAGAAGTGAAGTGTGTGTGTGTGTGCTATTGTGTGTGTGTGTGTGTGTGTTTCTTTGTGTATGTGTGTATGTGTGAGTGTATCTGTGTGTGTGTGTGTGCGTGCGCGGCACCGACTGACCGTTGAACAGGTTCTGCTGCTGCTCTTCAGGAAGCTGGATGCGAATGTTGTAGTCCGGTAGTTTCCCCTCGATCCTGGTGTAGAACTACTCAAAGCACACACACACACACACACACACACACACACACACACACACACACACACACACACACACACACACACACACACACACACACCACACACGCACACACGGAACACACACGCAGGTTCAGATTAATGCCTGTATTATTAATCGACTGAAATATAGAGTCAAACAACCCTTTGCATTTCCCACTACATCCAATGCATGCATGGCTACTGGGTGCAGGGATGCTACTGGTAGCTTTGATGCATTTTTACTGGTAGCTACTGGTAGCTGGGATGCTGGTCTCTTGACCAGCGGTGGAGGAAAGCGTACCAGACCAAGGTCAGATCTCAGATTATGCTTTCGTCGTACGACACTTTCAGACAGTTCTTTGGAGCTGGAGCTGGCTCTAGAGGAGCCGCGGTCATTAATAAATAACCAGCGCTCTGACGTCACGTTCCTGCGGCAACGCTCTGGCACGGCATGTCGGCAAACACAACGCCGTCGGCAGCGGCGAGACAATCAGAAGGCAAACAGCGCAGCCGGGAGATCTGGGCGGCCCGTGAGATAAGATGGCCGACTTATTTATTATCCAGGCGCAACGTCCGCCGATGCTTCAAGATAATAACACGAGCGGCGGGTTAATGCTAACCCCGCCGGTCACCCTGCTCCACACAGGCTGCAAGGAGGATTAGAAAAGCGCTAGTCCACGCTAGCTCCCCAAAGGCTAAGCTGGCAAAGCGCGAGTCAGTGCTAGCTCCTCAGAGGCCGAGCTAGCAAAAGCGCTAGCCTCCACTAGCTCCCTAAAGGCCAGTAGAGCATCCTGAGCCAGAGTTTCTCCTCCTCCTCCTCCTCCCCCTCCTCCTCCCCCTCCTCCTCACCTCGTCCTCCCCCTCCTCCCCCTCTTCCTCACCTCGTCCTCCTCCATCTCCTTCAGGAGCGTGGACGGCTCCATCCCCTGGAGCTCCTCGTGGAGCAGTCGGAGCTTCTCCTCACACTGGGCCAGCAGTCCCAGGACCGGGCCCTCAGGGTCGGGGGCCGGAGGGGCCTCAACCCCCTGCTCCTGGAGGGGCCGAGAGAGCGGGGGGGAGAGAAGGGGAGAGAGAGGGTGAGGGAGAGGGTAAGAGGGAGGTAGAGACAGAGAGGGTGAGGGAGTAGTGTGTGTGAGGGTGGTCCCCATAAGGGCGTCAGTAGTGTGTGTGAGGTGGTCCTCACCAGGGCGTCAGTAGTGTGTGTGAGGTGGTCCTCACCAGGGGGGTCAGTAGTGTGTGTGAGGTGGTCCCCATAAGGGGGTCAGTAGTGTGTGTGAGTGTGGTCCTCACCAGGGGGTCATTAGTCTGTGTGAGTGTGGTCCCCACCAGGGGGTCAGTGCTGTGTGTGAGGTGGTCCCCATAAGGGGGTCAGTAGTGTGTGTGAGGTTGTCCTCACCAGGGGGGTCAGTAGTGTGTGTGAGTGGGGTCCTCACCAGGGGGTCAGTAGTGTGTGTGAGGTGGTCCCCACCAGGGGGGTCAGTAGTGTGTGTGAGGTGGTCCCCACCAGGGGGTCAGTAGTGTGTGAGGTGGTCCTCACCAGGGGGGTCAGTAGTGTGTGTGAGGTGGTCCTCACCAGGGGGGTCAGTAGTGTGTGAGGTGGTCCTCACCAGGGGGGTCAGTAGTGTGTGTGAGGTGGTCCCCATAAGGGGGTCAGTAGTGTGTGTGAGTGTGGTCCTCACCAGGGGGTCAGTGCTGTGTGTGAGGTGGTCCCCACCAGGGGGTCAGTAGTGTGTGAGGTGGTCCTCACCAGGGGGGTCAGTAGTGGGTGTGAGGTGGTCCTCACCAGGGGGGTCAGTAGTGTGTGTGAGGTGGTCCCCATAAGGGGGTCAGTAGTGTGTGAGGTGGTCCTCACCAGGGGGATGTGCTGCAGCTTGTCGGCCAGGTGCTCCAGCCCGTTCTGGGCGGTCCCCAGGGTCCTCAGCAGCCAGTCCAGGTGGTCCTTGGCCTCATCGCAGCGCCGCTCAGCCTCCCGCACACGCTGCCCACTGTCCCCCAGAGCCTGCTGCCCGCTGGGGGAGGGGGGGGGGAGGGAGGGGAGGGAGGGGGAGAGAGGGAGGGAGGGAGGGAGGGGAGGGAGGGAGGGAGGGAGGGAGGGAGGGAGGGAGGGAGGGGAGGGAGGGGGAGAGAGGGAGGGAGGGAGGGGGGAGAGAGAGGGGGGGGAGAGGGGGAGAGAGGGAGAGGGAGGGGAAGAGAGAGAGGGGGGAGAGAGAGGGGGGAGAGGGAGGTAGGGAGGAAGGGGGAGAGGGGGGAGAGAGAGGGGGGGAGAGGAAGGGAGGGGGAGAGAGGGGGAGGGGGGTACAGGGAGGGAGGGGGAGAGAGGGAGGGTGAGAGAAAGAGAGAGAAGGTAACTTCACAGCTAACTAGCCCCCATGCTAACTAGCCCCCATGCTAACTAGCCCCAGCTAACTAGCCCCCATGCTAACTAGCCCCAGCTAACTAGCCCCCATGCTAACTAGCCCCAGCTAACCAGCCCCCATGCTGAGCCCGTCATCATGTGTGTGTCTGCGGTGAACCTGGAGAGCTTGGCCTCTCCAGAGTACTTCATGTCCTGGAAGCTGTGCTGCAGTGCCTCCTTCTCCCCCTTCAGCTGCAGCAGCACCTCCTGGTTCTCCCCCTTCAGCTCCTCCAGGTGCCTCTGGGACTCCCCCTGGGCGATGAAGCACTCCACGATCTCCTGCACGGAGCAGGTTAGCTCCGTTAGCTTCAGTAAGGCATTATGACCTTAATGGGGGCTTGAGCTATCATCTTTTATTTACTATTATTTATCTATATCTATTATTATTTAATTATTTATCTACTATTATTTAATTATTTATCTACTGTTATTTAATCATTTATCTATTATTATTTAATCAATCATCTGTTATTATTTATCTTCATCCATAATTATTTAATATTTATCTATTATTATTTATCTTTATCTATTATTATTAATAGATGAAGATGAATGATAATAGATCAATTAGTATTCAATAATAGATTTATTATTTATTAACTATCTTCTTCTATTATTATCTAATAGTTTTTCTAGACAACATTCCTGTGGAAGGCGTGCGTCATCGGCCTCCATTGTGTCCCAGGACTCCTCCCCCTCCCACGCCCGTTACCATGGCCACCCCCGCCCCCCCCCCCCTGTCCGTACGTGCACGCTGGTCACGCCCGTGGCCTCCTTGATGCTCTGGAAGGCCTCCTCCAGGGTGGGGCCGCCGCGCTCCTCCTCGCCGCCCGCCCGCGTGAGGCTGCGCTGGGCCTCGCCGCTCAGCTCCTCGGGCTGCAGGGGGGCCTTCTGGGCCTGGGGGGCCGAAGGGGTTACCACGGAGACCGCGGGCGTTAGGTCGCTCACTGAGGAGGGCTCCTCTACGGACCCTCAGTGTTGTTCTTTCAGGAAGACTTCGGATCGATGGCTGAATGTTAGTGGAGGTTTTAGCTGCACTACATATCCCATCATGCACCATGTCTGCCTATAGGTACTAACAGGACTACATGTCCCATCATGCACCATTTTGCCTCTAGGGAGTAACAGGCCAATAAACTACAGATCCCATCATGCACCAGGTACCTCACAGGACTAACAGAACTACATATCCTATCATGCACCACGTCTGCCTCTAGGGACTAACAGAACTACATATCCTATCATGCACCACGTCTGCCTCTAGGGACTAACAGAACTACAGATCCCATCTTACACCATGTACCTCCTGGGACTAACAGATTCTGTTAGTCTCAGGAGGTACATGGTGCATGATGGGATGTGTAGTTCTGTTTCAGAACTACACATCCCATCATGCACCATGTACCTCCTTGGAGTAACAGTCCTCTGAACTACACATCCCATCATGCACCCTGTCCTGTTCGGGGCCTCACCCTGCGGTCGGCCTTCTCTATCTGGGCCTTGCGCTCCTCCACCTGCTTCCTGTACGAGGCCACGATGCGTTCCCGCTCCTTCCGCTCCTTATAGAGCAGGTCCTCCAGCTGCTGCAGCTCCGCCTGGTGGACGGGAGGAGAACACACAACACAACGTTCAGCTGCATTCACACATTCATACACACATTCACACATTCATACACACATTCACACATTGATACACACATTCGCCCATTCATGCACACATTCACACACCGACAGCGGTGTCGACCACGCAGGGCGACAGCCAGCTGGTCAGGAGCAGTCAGGGTGAGGCGTCTTGCTCCGGGACAACTTGCTAGTCCGGGGATCGGACTAGCAAGCTTCCGGTTGCAAGGAAACGCGCTCTACTTCCTGGGCTAAACCGACCCTTAAAATAATCCCAAAAATTAGAGCTGTTCGCGCACCGATACCAGTATCGGAAGTTCCTCAGAGACGGCCTCATTTACTACACAGGCAGAGAACTAAATAAACACTACGGTGTTGTTCGTTCGTCGGAGGTGGAAAGTCGGAATTGGAAACGTGTGCTCTCCGACGTGCGTTCGAGCTACCAGGTCGGAAAAAACATGGATGCTCACGCTTAACCAAAAGAATACAAATGTATTGTTATAATTATAGATTATAAATGTTAATGATCTAGTTCTGAAAAAAGCTACACGACTATAAAACGCTGTCATCGTAAGAGAACCCTTCAATAACAACAAGCAGTATTAGTAGTCCCGATGCTAGACGCTGTATCGGTGTATACTCGAGCATTAATCATACTAAGGTGAGTTTGGCGTGGTGGGCGGGGCCAGCGGACCTTGGAGACCTCCTTGGACAGCTGGGCGTCGCCGTTCATGACCCTCAGGCCGTGGAGCTCCGCCCGGTCCTTCAGGAGGTCCTCCTCCAGACGGTCCAGCTCCCCCTGAAAGGTCAGGCTCTCATCCTGTAGGGGGGGGGGGAGAGAGAGGGGGGGAGGGAGGAGGGGGGAGGGTGGAGAGAGGGGGAGGGGGGAGAGGCGGGGGGAGAGGAGGGGGGTAGAGGGGGAGAGGGGGGAGAGGGGGGAGGGAGGAGGGGGGAGGGTGGAGAGAGGGAGGGGAGAGGAGGGGGGGAGAGGGGAGAGAGAGAGAGGGGGGAGAGAGGGGGGGAGAGGGGAGAGAGAGAGAGGGGGAGAGAGGGGGGAGAGAGGGGAGAGAGAGAGAGAGAGGGGGGGGGTCAGTATCTCCACTAATATCGATGTTGTCGGGGGAGATGTTGAATTTGTAATTTTCTCAAACTGTTGAGAAATGTTTCTTTGTAAACTCGTTGCTCAAGGCCTGCAACACAGATGAGGTGTTGATGAAAGACATTCCAACGCCATGGAAACCGTAACAAAATCCTGCTGCTAAATCAGGAGACGCAAACACAGAACCAGGACCAGAACCAGAACCAGACGGGACACTCAAGACTAAAACACCACTAATGTTATGGGGTCAGGGGGTCAGGTGACACAGGGGTCGGGGTGAACCCACCTGCAGGTGGTTCTTCAGGGTGACGTAGCCCCTCAGCACGTGCTCCGCCTCCTGGTTCTTCACCTGGGCCTTCTCCAGACTGTTCTCCAGGAAGTGCAGCTTCTGCATTTACAGACGACACAACCGTCACACGGGTTACCTCTACACGTGTGTGTGTGTGTGTGTGTGTGTGTGTGTGTGTGTGTGTGTGTGTGTGTGTGTGTGTGTGTGTGTGTGTGTGTGTGTGTGTGTGCGCGATTTCAACGTGGGTGTGTGTTTGGATAGACGTGTGTCTCACGCTGTATAAAACGTGCATTAGGGGGTTCATATTTTCCGATTTAAATAACTGCGCAATACAACGATGAACAAAAGTTGTTCGCCTTTAGTGGAAGCGTGTGTCGCTATAAGACCTGCAAAGCGGTGGTAATATAGTGCGTTGTTCAGCTACCCTTGCATTGTCCCCCGGCTGCTCCGCGGCGGCGTCAGTGGACGGGGACTTGGCGCCCTCTGGCTGCAGCCTCTGGCACTGCAGCTTCAGCCCCTCCAGCCGGTCGCGGCTGGTCTTGGTGGAGTGTCTCAATGCGTTGAGGCGCTTCATCTTTAGCAACACCTTCTGTTCCACCTTCGTGATGGCCGCCTAGGAACGGGGGGGGGGGGGGGGGGGGTAGGTGGTTAGGGGCACTCATGGAGAGAGAGACAGCAGGAGAAAGGGAAAAGTGAAGATCTTTGACTAGATGAGCATCTTAAAACTCCTTCATAGGAACAGAGAGAGAGAGAGAGAGAGAGAGAGAGAGAGAGAGAGAGAGAGAGAGAGAGAGAGAGAGAGAGAGAGAGAGAGAGAGAGAGAGAGAGAGAGAGTCAATAGGAACCGACTGATATGTACTCTGTGCCTGTGTGTTATTTGTTGCAAAGCTATACATCAGAAAATCTTTAGCAATGTTACTTCTACCTAATACATCACAAAACAACTTACTTAGCCTACTTACGATTTTTTAAGCCCTTTACACTTAATCTCACCTGCCCTGACATCGTGCGGTAGGCCTCCTTCTCTGAACCTCTGTCTTGAAAGGCTTCTTTGATCACATGCTCATCCCCCTGGTAGGAGTGGATAATATCATAGCATACATTTACGTCTAGCAGAAGCTTTTATCCAGAGCGACTTACAATAAATACATTTTTCAGAAGAAAGAGAAACAACAATATATATCTGTCGGTACAGTAAGGATGTTCATAGAACCAAGTGCCAAGCACTAACCATCACTAGGTTAACCCATTCCCTGTGTAAACCAGATACCTAGGATAAGATGCTACACGAGGATAAGTACTATTTTTAAGTGCCAGGACGTACAACATACAATAAGTGATTAAGAGGGGTGTGTGGGGAGGGGGGGTGACAAAGGCCTCTGGATCACCTGCATTGTTATTTAACGAGTGATTGTCAATTTACTTATTTATTTCTAACATTATTTTCCACATGAATGATTGGTAATATTATATCTATAATGTACTTCACAACTCACAGCCAGATTGTCGGCCAGCTTCCTGTGCAGCCGCTTGTTCTCCTGCCTCATCAGCAGGATGGACTCCCTGTTCTTGTGGATGGTGGCCTGGGAGCTCTCGTAGTAGGCGGTTCTGTCTCCCTCTGGCGGTCAAACTCGTTATTAGACTCATAAAATAAATTTGACTTATTTTTCGACTCGTAACTTGGTTGTGACTTGTGATAAATAGGCACATTAAATCGAAAGCATGTTAGAATGTAATGTATTGCTTTATTTAAACCCGTGTGTGTCTTTGGAGCATGCACTACAAACCCCCGTATCCCCACGGCTGTGACACTGTTCAACTCAACCATACTTAATGAGATAAAGCCAAGCCAGCAAATGAAAACCAGGAATGCGTGGAGAACATCGTGTTTATGTTGCAGACATGCCTTCAAAGTCAGCCTTGCAGGACGGAAAACATGAGCAGGACTATGACGTCGGAGATCACTAAAACAGTCAGTAAAATGGTTCATATGAAGACTCACCGAGCAGCTGAATCTTCCGCTGCATCTCGGTTATCTGGTCGTGCAAAGGCGGCTTCATGGCCTCCGCGTTTAATGGCATGTTTGCCCTCGTATAAAAAAAACTAACTATACTGAATAAAATAGCGATGGATAATAATTAATCGCAAAACGAACTTTTCAACATTCAGTTGGTCACCCCGTGGTCGAAGCTTTAAGGTCGCCTAGCAACCGGTACACTTCCAGCCAACCAGAAGGTCGTCTAGCAACCAATACACATAAACCAGGTAACCAGATCAATGTGCACACACACACACACACACACACACACACACACACACACACACACACACACACACACACACACACACACACACACACACACACACACACACACACACACACACACACACACACACACAGGAGAGGAGCCTCATCAACCTTTTATTATCATAAAATTTAAAAAAATATTAACACACAAACAACTTTGGTTCCAGATTAAGAAATACGTCTGACAGAGCTGTGATACTTTATCATCTTAGTTTACTTTCTTTCCTTTAGCTCGGTAAACAAAGGCCAAAGAGTAACTTGTTCATTTGCCGAAAACACAAACGCACGATGCTGTTGCAGACAATGTTGTCTACAACAGCTCAAGACTTTAAGACATTTCGGTGTAAGTTTCATAACATTAGCATGAAGAAATATTAATTTCACAGGTTTATAACGTGTAACATTTCCATTTCATAACTCTTCCTCAACAGTCTATTCAAAGGGTAAATACTTTTCAAAGGCTTTCAAAAAACATCAAAATCAGACAAAATAACACGTCATTTACTTCAGAGCGATGTTAGGTATTGCTGTAATACTTTGTAAGATACTATAACCCATTTTGATTTAAAGCATTGCAAAAATATGACCGTATATACATCATTCTTCTCAGATCTTTACATTTGTCCTGGTTTGTACGTGTATATAAACATGCATACTAACCACACACAGACTCTTACTCACACAAACACACTCTCTTATAGGGCTGGACGATCAATTTAATTTCGATCTCGATTTCGATTTTAGCGTCAAACAATCACAATTATTATTATTTTTTTTTAAGTACAGATATGTTACAACTGGTAACATATCTGTACATTATTTTGGATTTGAAAATTTTCTTTTGTACCAGTGTGTATTTTTTTAAGTTGAAATTTCAAAGTTATCAGTTACAAAGTGTTTTTGAGAGAAACATGCTGGATAAATACATCATGTTTTCAAACTCAAAAAAATAATCGTTTGAATAATCGTGATTTCAATATTGACCAAAATAATCGTGATTATGATTTTCTCCATAATCGAGCAACCCTACTCTCTCATTCTCACACACACACACACACACACACACACACACACACACACACACACACACACACACACACACACACACACACACACACACACACACACACACACACACACACCCTAGTCCACAGTCTTGGTGGTGTCGTTGCTCTTCTTCAGGATGCTGAGCAGGTTGTTGGACATTAGGTACGGGCGCTCCGCCGTCCCGTCGTTGCGCTCCAGGTCCTCACCTGAGACACGGAGAGAACAGCGTCAGTACCCCTGGTCACAAGGCCACGCCGCTACGAGCTAATGCTGCAGCAGGCCTCATGCACCGCCTACTGCTACAGTAGCTCTAGTCTGTAGTGTTGTGCCGTGTGTGTTAACCAATAGCCTAGCGGTGTGTATCGGTGGTGTGCGTTAGATCAAGCTGAACGTCTCACCTGTTGGGAGAGGGCTGTCGACATTTTTGCGCTTCTCTCATAACAGAACAGTTCATGTTGGGTTCATTCAATCACCTTTAATCAATAACTACATCCAGTAAATATGGAATGTCACCGGTATTACCGAAAAAGATCTACGTTCAACATCTACGTTTCTAGCTAACAGGAAAGAGGTACAAAGGCATCCACAGACGCTGGCTGTTAGTAGCAAAGAACTCCGAAGGCGATATTACCCAGCATGCAGCAGTGAGAGAGAACAGGAAGTAGAAAGAGAGAGAGAGAGAGAGAGAGAGAGAGAGAGAGAGAGAGAGAGAGAGAGAGAACAATGATCAGTGAACAACAGGATTTGGAAAGTCTGAGAGGTTGTTATGGTTGCATCGTTGCAGAAACAATCCCTTATCCCCATCGAAAATGACCAAGGCAAGTGTGCAGTAAAACAATACAGTAAGTCTGCGAGCTGCGACCTACACAAGGCCGCAGAGATAGTACAAACATCACACACACAAACACACACAACTGTTTAGACATTTCAGTCCCGTGGGACAAAAAGAAAAGTGTGTACACACACATTCTATCAAATTTGAGTATAACCATTTGGCATCAGCTGGTAGTGTGTTGTAAACAGTGGAAAGACTCCCTCTCCAGCGAGATGCGTTCTCTGTAAACCCGGTATGCGGTGGTTTCTGAGACGCACCCGTTGCCATGACGACGAGGTTCAGGGTGTGTGTGTATAATGATAGTAAAGTCAGGCACAGGTTCAGCGTTTTGCAAAAGTCCTACACGTTTTTCTCACAATATAAATACCCAACACTCGGGCGTCACTCCCCGGCACGATAAACCAAACATGTCGAAGCTACAGCAGGGCACTGGGTGCTCACACAGAAGACCCCCTCTCTGACGAGGGGGAAGCAGGCCTGGAGCTCACACACACACCCACAGAACAGACTCCTTCTACGTCACCCGCTCGGTCCGACCACAAGGGGGCAGGCGGGGCTGTGCCGCTGAGCACATGCATATAAACCCTCTTTTAAACCCCCTACGTTTCAGCCAAGCTCGTCATGTATAATTAACTCCCCCCCCTGCTCGCTGACCCCAGTCACATGACCCTACTCCTTGTTCGAGGCCGCAGGCTCGACTGCTTCGGTCTCATCTTTCTTCTCTTCGTTTATTTCTTTCTCCGCCACCACCGGCACCTCCGCCTCTTTAGCCTTCACCTCCTCCTGGGATCCTATCTTTTCCTCCACCTTCTCTTCTTTCTTCTCAGCCTCCTGCTTCGGACCGGCCTTCCCTTCGCTCTCCTCCTCCTCCTCCTCCTCCTCTTCCTCTGCGGCTGCAGTAGGTGCTTCAGCGCCGGTCTTCAGGAGCGTCTCCTGCTCCTGCTCCGTTGTGAGCAGCGCCTGGTGCTTCAGCTGGACCTCTGAGCCCTGCTGGCTGAGGGGGGTCTCCTCCTCCCCCGGGCTGCCCCCGTCCCCCTGGCTCTCGGCGGGGGGCTCCTCCGGCTTCATGGCCTTGGAGAGGATCTCGTGGAGCTCCGGGGACATGTAGTACGGCCGGTCGGACGAGCCGTCGTTCCTCTCCAGGTCCTCGCCTTGTTTTGGTTTTATGTGTGTGTGTGTTTGTGTGTGTTGGTGTGTGTGTTTGTGTGTGTTGGTGTGTTGGTGTGAATGGTGTGTGTGTGTGTGCGTGTGTGTGTGTGTGTTGGTGTGTGTGTGTTTGTGTTGGGGTGTGTGTTGGTTTGTGTGTGTTGGTGTTTGTGTGTGTTTGTGTGAGTAGGCGTGAGTTGGCGCGTGTTTGTGCGTGTTTTCGTGTGTTTGCGTGTGTTTGCGTGTGTTTGATTGAGCCGATGTCAGTTTGGGGGTCGATGGATAATAACAATATAAACCAAAAAGCAAAACCATGGAAAAAGAAAAGGGGGGCGTGGGTGTGAAATGAGAGGCGGGAGAATGATGCAGAGAAAGGGAGAGATCAGAGAGGAGAGACCAGAGAGGAGAGACCGTCAGTCACACAGCAGAGAGGAAGGCAGCGGTTAAGACTTGAGATCAATTGAGTGATTAATAAAGCGTGCAGCAAAAGGAGAGATCGTTAACGGAGACGTCAGACGTTGAAACCGTCTGTCGGAGTTGGGCGAGGCGGGGTACTCACAGAAGCAGAGGAAGAGGGTGTCCACACACATGGCGTACACGCTGAAGAACCCGTGGGCGATGAGGTAGGAGCCCACCACCAACGTCTAGGGGGACAGACGCACAGGGATGTGATCCAATACCTCCCGCACGGAGGTCTGGCTACAGCTCAATCTCTACGGTATACAACAAAAGTTTGACTGGCTGCGATGTCATCTCCCTGTTGCTAGTGTGAAGCTGGATGCTGAGGCGAACTGCAGCAGCAGAACATAAATGGACTGCGTTAATATAGAGCTTTGCTAACCAGCGGCCTCTCAAAGCGCTTAACAATACTGCCTCACATTCACCCATTCATCCACACATTCACACACCGACGGCGGAGTCAGCCCCGCAGGGCGACAGCCAGCTCGTCAGGAGCAGTCAGGGTGAGGCGTCTCGCTCAGGGACACCTCGACCCTCAGCTAGGAGGAGCCGGGGATTGAACCAGCGACCTTCTGGTTACCAGCCGACCCGCTCCACCTCCTGAGCTACACGCCGGCACTACACCCTAACATACTAATCCAGTACTCTAGTGACATGGTGTAGTCTAAACACGGCCGTACACCCAGGATACCTGGGGAGGAGGTCAGAAGGTCTCACCAGTATGGGGACCCAGTAGTAGTTGAGAGACGGAGCGGTCTCCTCCACAGCTTTGATCCTTCCAGAGAAGAAGAAGAAGGAGCAAATCCCTGCATGGAGACACGGGCGGGCGGGGGTGAGACAAACAGGACGCTCACGACGCGGAGACGGGACTGCAGGTTGAGAACTGAAGGGTCCTTACCCACGATGCCAACGATCAGCAGCTTCCCCAGGAAGAGGAGGAAGTCTGTCACCTTGTCCAGCACGGCCACCCTGGAACGAGGAGGGGATCACGAGACGCGATGAGGCGGCTGATGGTTCCATAAACGCTATGACAACGGCGGTTCATGGTTTGACCTCTGACCTACCGGATGACGTTCCTCATGAGGAGGAAGAAGGCGTCCTTCGCTGAGGGGCAGAAGCTTTTACCGTAGATGGCGATCTGGAGAACAGGAGCTCCTCGTTATTGTTTAAAGAAACTGGATTGCATTTATCCAGCGCTTTTCTAACCGGTGGCCGCTCGAAGCGCTTTAGAATACTGCCCCGCATTCACCCGTTCAGCAACACATTCACACACAGACGGCGGAGTCAGCCACGCAGGGCGACAGCCAGCTGGTCTGGCTCACCATGATGTAGGCGTTCCTGTTGATGAACTTGATGAACTTCTCCAGGCACCAGAAGCAGCACTTCATGCAGCTCAGGATGAACTTGGCACACCGGTTCTGCGCGCCTGAGGAGGGGGGGAAACATCAGCGTTAGCCTCAGCGCCGTTCCGGAGACGGTTGCCTGGTTACCATGGAGGGGACCGTGACGACGGCGGCAGACCTTTCAGCTTGTGGTCGAGGTACTCCAACAGGACCCTGACGATCTGCACCAGGGACAGGATCAGAGAGCCGAACGCCAGGGAGCCCGTGTGGAACCTGCAGCGCGGTGAGGAGGTTCAGTCAGGAGGGTCGACTAGCAGCCTTCCGGTTACCAGCTAACCAGCTCCACATCCTGAGCCAAGCCGACCCAGAACCGAGGCGTCTGAACGAAACGTCTCCATCGTCGCGGTAAGCTCCCGGGTGGTTTGACCGACTGTTTATATCTATTCTACATTAGTATATGCTACACGTGAACCTCCTAAGATGGCGGAATTCGATCTCGGGATATTGGGCAACATCCCATGATTGGGATCTCAAACTCGGGATATTGTTTTGCGCGTGTGACGGTCGTCTCGTCACGCTAATGAAAACAAATAAATCGCTAATAAAAACAAATAAATCCTGGCAAAAAGTGCCATCTTGTTTATTTTTGGAGTGTTCACGTGTAGTATATACTTAACCATTATTCACCTCAGGCACCTCCGTGAACACTATTCACTTCGCCTTCGGCGAATACTTAATTAATTGGCCTCCCCTGAATAAATAACGGTCAGGTAAACAACGGTTCCCCGCGCGGCTTGGCCTCACCTGAGGGCTCGGCCCAGAGAGGCGAAGATGGGGTAGGCGGGGATGTGTTCGGGCTTCTTGAAGGCCCAGTAGTACGAGGCGAAGGCCCCGGCCAGCGTCACCTGCCCCAGCGCCGTCACGAAGTTGGCGCACCAGAAGAAGAGGAAGAGGTTGTAGAACTGCAGCACGATCAGGTACTTGTGGTAGAGCGTCTCGCCGCCGTAGAACGCGAAGCGGCACTCGGTGTCCAGGGTGCCGGCCGAGAAGTTGTTGGGGCTGAAGGACTGTTGGGGGGAGGGGGGAGGAGTCAGACGGGGGTTAGGATGTAGAGCTGGGCGATTAATCGGTTTTTAATCAAAATTCGAATTTTTGGTTTATGACGATTAAAAAAAAAAAATAGAAAGTTTCATTTGTCATTTATTGAAGAAATATTGATTAAAATTGATAATCGGGTTTGGTTTGAAAAAATCGTAGATTTCATTTCAGGCCTAATGCTCCAGCCCTGTTGGGATGTGGGCCGTCCCTCCAGGGTGGGGTTTGTTGTTTTCAAAGGGGTGTTGTCATGACGCCACCAGGTGTGAGTGTGATCAACCGCATTGTAACGGTTGATCACACTCACACCTGGCCGCGTGACGTCACCCCTTTAAAGACGGGCACAAATGTTGTTTTTTTTGGGGGATTTTAATTCATGTTTTTACAGTTTTCATTAAACTGTTGTCAGGGAGCGTCGTTATGCATCGATCTGATGTGACTGATGTATAAAGGACCTTCCTCCAAGGCTCCACAGGGCTGGGGGGTCTCCCGGGGGAACTATCCACCCGTGTTGACATCATCTTTACCCCCAGCATGAGACAAGAGGAACGTGAGTTCACGCAGTTAAGAACAATTGATGATTAAATTAAGTTAAAATCAGGGTTTCCCGCAGAACATGTGTCAGGTGGTGGGGTTTGCCATCAGACCGATAATTATACAAATGTTTAAGAATTTGTGCAATTTGAACTTTTAAAATATTCAAAATTATTAGGTGCTTTGGACTTTAAATGCAATTCAACTTTATTAGTATAGATCTTAATCACAGGTCCAAACGGCTTAACAGGCTGTATGTTTATGACCTCCCCCCCAGACCCGAGCCCCCCATGATGAGATAAAGGGGTCCAAATAAATATCAGGGGCGATATAAGTGCGCGCCTTACCTCGGGGACACAGCTGTTCCTGGTGAACTCCCCCGCGCTGATGTTGAACACCTTGTACACCTGCTCATTGGACGTGGACAGGAAGCTGACACCAGGCGTTAGGGAAGGGACAGGAAGTACCGAAGGAGACACGGACACTAGCGGAGCCACGAGGTCGCTCAGGACGACACAAACAGGAGCGGTAAACAACAGACAGACAGACAGACAGACAGACAGACAGACAGACAGACAGACAGACAGACAGACAGACAGAGATACAGACAGACAGAGACATACAGACAGACAGACAGACAGACAGACAGACAGACAGACAGACAGACAGACAGACAGACAGACAGACAGACAGACAGACTGAAGGATACACAGCGGTGACGGCCCAGTAGGCGATCACCATGGCCAGCAAAAAGAAGGTCAGCAGTGGGTAGAAGAGAGAGGACATCACATGGCCCACAGCCCTGGGGGAGGGAGACACAACCAGTCAGTACGAGAACCAGGCAGTATGGGACCTGCTCCAACCGACTGGGAGAGGAACACAACCAGTCAGTACGAGAACCAGGCAGTATGGGACCTGCTCCAACAGACTGGGAGAGGAACACAACCAGGCAGTATAAGACCTGCTCCAACCGACTGGGAGAGGGACACAACCAGTCAGTATAAGACCTGCTCCAACAGACTGGTAGAGGGACACAACCAGTCAGTATAAGACCTGCTCCAACAGACTGGGAGAGGGACACAACCAGTCAGTATAAGACCTGCTCCAACAGACTGGGAGAGGGACACAACCAGTCAGTATAAGACTTGCTCCAACAGACTGGTAGAGGGACACAACCAGTCAGTATAAGACCTGCTCCAACAGACTGGGAGAGGGACACAACCAGTCAGTATAAGACCTGCTCCAACAGACTGGGAGAGGGACACAACCAGTCAGTATAAGACCTGCTCCAACAGACCTTCTCCTGCATTCAAATTTACATTCAGGGCATTTAGCAGATGCTTTTATCCAAAGCGACTTACAACAAGTCCATCTGTCAGAAGAAAGAGGAACAACAATATATCTCTGTGGGTACAGTCAGGATGTTCATAGAACCAAGTGCCAAGCACTAACACTCACTAGGTTAACCCATTCCCCGTATACAACAGAGATAGCTAGGATAAGAAGCTAGACAATGCTAAGTACTATTTATAGATATTATTTTTTTCCTGCTTATGATAGGGTGACAGAGACAGGACGGTACGGGAGATAGAGGGGGGGACATCTAGCAAAGGACCAGCGGCAGGAATCAAACCCGGGTCGCTGCGGTGAGGACCGGGCCTTAACGGTCAGCGCTGTTAAGTCCTATTTCTAAGTGCCAGGACGTGAAACACACGATAGGTGCCACGCTCCTGCTCACGCGCGGCGGCGCGACTGCGCGAGGCGGACCGACCTGCTGGCCTCCTTGATCAGCGCGATGGCGATGAGGATCCTCTTCCTCAGGAAGATGAGGAGCAGGATGATGACCACCTCCACGATGGCCAGGATGATCACTGGGAGGGGGGGGGGGGGGGGGGGGGGCAGAGGGTCAGGATCAGGACAACGCCAGGGAGGTTCAATGTGCTAATGCTAACACAGGGTGCTAATGCTAACACGAGGTTGTATGCTAACAAACAGACTGAAGGTTTGATTAGGGTGGTGTTGGGTGAGAGGGTATGAAGTAAGGTTTGATTAGGGTGGTGTTGGGTGAGAGGGTATGAAGTAAGGTTTGATTAGGGTGGTGTTGGGTGAGAGGGTATGAAGTAAGGTTTGATTAGGGTGGTGTTGGGTGAGAGGGTGTGAAGTAAGGTTTGATTAGGGTGGTGTTGGGTGAGAGGGTATGAAGTAAGGTTTGATCAGGGTGGTGTTGGGTGAGAGGGTATGAAGTAAGGTTTGATCAGGGTGGTGTTGGGTGAGAGGGTGTGAAGTAAGGTTTGATCAGGGTGGTGTTGGGTGAGAGGGTGAGTTGGCGTGGGCTCACTGAAGGCCAGCCAGGTCTGTCTGATCTGCAGGTAGATGGAGAAGTCCGTCTGCAGGCCCAGGTCCTTGATGGTGACGTCGGCTCCAGCCACTCCCTTCAGACTGGCGAACTCCCAGTAGCAGTGGAAGATCCCTGAGCGCGCAAACCACAGCGTGAGCGACCTCGTTAGGATGACCAGGTCATCATGAACGTCCGTTCAGGAAGGCAGCGATACATTCAGAAACATGAGTTCTAACAAACATTTACATTCAGGGCATCTATCAGACGCTTTCACCCAAAGCAACTTACAATAAATATCGTAATATAATATAATATAATATAATATAATATAATATAATATAATATAATATAAACATAATGTACTGACCGTCGCTGTCGGTACAGTAAGGACGTTCATGGAACCAAGTGCCAAGCACTAACTATCGCTAGGTTAACCCATTCCCCGTATTCAACAGATAGCTAGGATAAGATGCTACACAATGCTAAGAACTATTTTTAAGTGCCAGGACGTACAACGTACAATAAGTGCATAAGAGGGTTGTGTGGGTCGGGGGTTGAGTCTAGGTGAACTCTGAACATAAAGCCTCAATCCTTTCACCTTCAAAATCTTGAAGGTTTTCAGGTCTTAAATCGGTCCAGTTCATTTTGCGGCGTCGGGTGTTGGATGTTCAGACAGGTTGCCATGGGGACCCTTACCGTAGCCGATGACCAGGATGACCAGGATGATCATGACCCAGATCATCACCCCGGCCAGGAACCGCAGCAGCACGATGAAGACGAAGCTGACCACCATCGCTATCACCAGGCCGCTAGGAGGAGGAGGGGGAACACAGCGAGACACGGCTTAACCACAGAGAGACACGCCTTAAACACAGTGAGACACGCCTTAAACACAGTGAGACACGCCTTAAACACAGAGAGACACGCCTTAAACACAGAGAGACACGCCTTAAAGACAGTGAGACACGCCTTAAACACAGAGAGACACGCCTTAAACACAGAGAGACACGCGTTAAAGACAGAGAGACTGGCCTTAAACACAGAGAGACACGCCTTAAACACAGTGAGACACGCCTTAAACACAGTGAGACACGCCTTAAACACAGCGAGACACGCCTTAAACACAGCGAGACACGCCTTAAACACAGTGAGACACGCCTTAAACACAGAGAGACACGCCTTAAACACAGAGAGACACGCCTTAAACACAGAGACATGCCTTAAACACAGTGAGACACACCTTAAACCTATTCTGCACTAGAAGAAGGATTTGTCACATCTTTCGTATCTCTGATACAAGGAACTTTTTTTTCCACTCACTTAAATTGTCTTCACCTGTCCCTCACGAACATTCCCCTCCTAGTGTATTTAGAAAGCGTGTTTCCCTTTCTCTGTGCCAGTTCATCTTTGTTCTCTGTATCTATCGTCCCAGCATTTTCCGACTGATATTTACGGTTCCCGGTTTTCTGATACCTGCCCGTTTACTCCCGACTACAGCTTGGACTTCTTGTTGTTACTGTTTGCCTGATCTAGGGTGATGTCCCGTGTACCGACCTATCAACCAGTGAAGACCATTCCTTCTACTCAGACTTTGGCCTCCAGAGGTGTGCCTTTGAGTCCTTTTTCCCCTGCTGCTCACCCAGCCGTCACATGTTGGTGACATTTGCCGCTTTTCCACTGCATGGTACCAGCTCGACACGACTCGACTCGACTCGACTCAGCTCGCCTTTTTTGCGTTTCCACCGCGATCTAGTACCTCAAGTGGCTGCTTTTTCTAGTACCGCCTCGCTCTAGGTTCCAAGCGGCTGAGCCGATGCTAAAAGGTGACGTCGGCAGACGGCCGGCCACTGATTGGCCAGAGAGTGTGACGAAGTCACGAGAGCGACATGGCAACCATGCTGGTAACGATAGAACAGCCATAGTAGCGCCGCAGCCAACATATTCCACTTCTTCAACATGCCAGCTAATAATACGAACACGAATACCATCGCATCGATGTTCTCCATTGTTGTTATGTGGGTTCTGTCCATGCGTGGGTTACGTAGGTGTTGTTTGCGTCGCGTACAAAAATACGTCACGGCCCTTTCGCGCAGACGACCCCGCCCACGTCCCGGAGGTACTATTTGCGGTGGAAAAGCACCCGCGCTGCTACCGTGTCGAGTCGTGTCGAGTCGTGTCGTGTCGAGTCGAGCTACATGTGCGGTGGAAAAGCGGCAATTGACACACTTCGACTAGAGGTGCTGAAAGGGTTTTAAGGCGTGTGTCTTAAAACCCTTTCAGCACTGTGTAGTCACAACAATTAATCAGCAGTTAATTCACTATTCATACCATTGACTCCTTGTGGGTTAACATAGCAACACTGTTGGGGTGTGAGACCCTGATACTGACGGTAACCACGGTAACTCACAGCAGGATCCAGTACCAGGAGACGGTGTAGTCCTCAAAGATCCTCATGGCCACCTGCCGCGCCTCCACCACCAGGTTGGACTTCCTGCGACGCACGTCATTCAAAAAAACAGTTTAGTGAGATCACATCAGGATAAGTCCTGCCTCCGAACCTCAGATGCGTCGCGTTTTGAACTTCACACTTTTTTGAAAAAGTGTGTAGTTCAAAACGTGACGCAGCTTTTACCATTTTGCCACCTACAGAGTTTGTTATGTACGATCATTCATAGACCCCGTGTTATTTCCCAAAGAAATTTGACAGAGGGAACCGGAACCTTCGGAGGCGGGACTTATTCTTCAGAGGTCTATGGGTTCAGAGGGGCGGGGCTGAACGGGCTGTCACTCACTTGGCGGCGTCCAATAGCTGCGTGGCGTTGACCTGGTCTCCGGCGTTGTCCGCCAGGGAGGTCTCGTTCCCCACCACCACCACGCCTTTCAGGGTGCCCAGGGCGGGGAGACAGCGGTGGGTGACTGGGGGGGGGCAGAGGCCACAGCAGGGGGTGAGACCGGGTGTGTGTGAGACCGGGTGTGTGTGAGACAGGGTGTGTGTGAGACAGGGTGTGGGTAAGACTGGGTGTGTGACGTGTGAGACAGGGTGTGTGTGTGTGATACAGGCTGTGTGTGGGACCGGTTGTGTTTGATACAGGCTGTGTGTGAGACCGGTTGTGTGTGAGACAGGCTGTGTGTGAGACAGGCTGTGTGTGAGACTGGTTGTGTGTGAGACAGGCTGTGTGTGAGACTGGATGTGTGTGAGACCGGGTACGTGTTAGACCGGGTGTGAGTTAGACCGGGTGTGTGTGAGATATATCTATATATATATATTAATGCTGTCAGTTAAACGCGTTATTAACGGCGTTAACGCAAACCAATTTTAACAGCGTTAATTTTTCGCGTGGGGATGTGATTAATGCAATTTTGTATTTTTTTTAAAAACTATTAGTAGTTACTAATATATAAAAAAATTGTTTGGCTCAAAACAAAGAAGTAGTAGCCTGACTACTATGTTCAAGGCAGTATGTTTGTATGTTCATCGTTTAATTGCACTATAGGCTTTTTTTTTGTATCGTCCTGTTTTGATCAGTAAATGCCAATGTTGTTATCAATGAAAAAACATTTGCACAAGGCAAGCCGATGCACTTCTCCATGTTGATAAGAGCATTAAAATGAGAACAATTAATGGGACAAAGAAATCAAGGGATATTTAGCATAGAATTTTTGTGAGATTGATCGTGAGTTAACTATGACATCAATGCGATTAATCGCGAATAAATATTTTGATCGTTTGACAGCACTAATATATATATATATCTATAAAATAATATATAAAAAGCTGCATAAAAGCTATATAAAACATAATATACAAAAAGCTGTATTTGAATAATGCTTATCCAAGAGAACGGATTGGAAAAGGCCCCACAGCGTGTTCCATGCTGTGTGTCTCCCAGCAGGGCGTAAAGTGCCCGACAACAGCACGTGATTGGCTAGTGCCGGTGACTCACAGGCTTGGCTGGGGATGAGCATGGCTGGACAGAGTCCCTGGCTGAGGATATCCGGAGCGCTCTGCGGACACACGGCAGAGATTACAGTGTTATTGAGTGGGAACATTTATTCAGAATTTCTCTCCGAAAAAAGTTTCTTCTAAAAATTTTTTTCAAAAAGAAAATATTCAAATCGAAAAGAATGCACAAACATGCATCCAGCTGTTCTGAAATTTATATCAAACAACAACTGAATAAATAAAATAAACTTAGAAGAAAAATATATAAGAAAGAAATAATCGTATGTTATATTAGTTTGGAGATCGTTTGACCCAAAAATCGAATCAAGATCAAAATTGGATTGATTGCGCAGCCCTACTGGAGACGGGAGGGTACTGCGGGGGCTGCCTCACCATCTTGGTGAAGTTGGTTCCTTCCTTACAGTAACTCCTGTAATAGTCTTGCTTCTTTCTGTCCAAGCTCAGCTTGGCTGTGAGCAGGGTGAGGTGCTCCTTGGGACACGTTTCCACACATATCTGTGAACCGCGAAGGACACGTTAGGACATTATTAACAAGACGGAGATGTCCCTTAGCATATTGGAGCGGTAGGGGTTGAGCTAATAGTCTGAGGTATGTTATTGTCATTTATCCAAAGCGACTTACAATTAGTACATTTGTCAGATGAAGAGAAACAATATATCTCTGTGGGTACAGTAAGGATGTTCATAGAACCAAGTGCCAAGCACTAACCATCACTAGGTTAACCCATTCCCCGTACACAACAGGGATAGCTAGGGTAAGATGCTACACAATGCCAAGTACTGTTTGTTAAGTGCAAGGACGCACAACATGCAATAAGTGCTTAAGAGGGGTATGGGGGGGGGGGGGTATGGGGGGGTATAGGGGGAGACGATGCAGAGTCTATTGACATCATCATCATCCTCCTCCTCCTCCAAACGGCCATCCTTAGCATCAGCTCCTACGCGACGGTGTGAAGAGCTGAACCATCAGACCAGAGGCAAGGAGGCCGTCAAACAGATGGCTCGGGACCACCGCAGTGTGAGAGCAGCAGGGTCTGGCTCAGGGTACGAGGGGGGGGGTCTGACCTGCGGGGCCGGCCCCCAGCTCTATAAGAGCAGGGTCTGGCTCAGGGTACGAGGAGGGGGGGGGGGGGGTCTGACCGGCGGGGCCGGCCCCCAACTCTATGAGAGCAGGGTCTGGCTCAGGGTAGGAGGGTACGAGGGGGGGGGTCTGACCTGCGGGGCCGGCCCCCAGCTGTATGAGAGCAGGGTCTGGCTCAGGGTACGAGGAGGGGGGGGGGGGGGTCTGACCTGCGGGGCCGGCCCCCAACTCTATGAGAGCAGGGTCTGGCTCAGGGTAGGAGGGTACGAGGGGGGGGGTCTGACCTGCGGGGCCGGCCCCCAGCTGTATGAGAGCAGGGTCTGGCTCAGGGTACGAGGGGGGGGGGGGGGGGGGGGTCGGACCTGCGGGGCCGGCCCCCAACTCTATGAGAGCAGGGTCTGGCTCAGGGTAGGAGGGTACGAGGGGGGGGGTCTGACCTGCGGGGCCGGCCCCCAGCTGTATGAGAGCAGGGTCTGGCTCAGGGTACGAGGGGGGGGGGGGGGGGGGGGTCTGACCTGTGTGGTGGGACACTGGAGCTCCAGGAGCACCAGGGGGCTGGCACACTTCAGGATGTTGAAGTAGAACAGCAGAGGCTTCTTCCTGTAGGGGGGAGGGACGAGGAGGGATGGGGGAGGAATGGGGGAGGGCCGGAGGAGGGACAAAGGAGGGACGGGGGAGAGACCGGGGAGAGACGGGGGAGAGACGGGGGAGAGACGGGGGAGAGAGAGAGGGGAGAGACAAGGGAGAGAGGGGGGAGAGAGAGGGGAGGGACAGGGGAGAGAGGGGGGAGAGAGAGGGGAGGGACAGGGGTGAGACAGGGGAGGGAGAGAGAGGGGAGAGAGGGGAGAGACAAGGGAGAGACAGGTGAGTGACAGGGGAGAGACGGGGGAGAGAGAGGAGAGAGACAGGGGAGTGTTTCCTCTGCGCTCCCCAGACGACTCCGTGTCTGGTCACTAAGCAGATCGGGGCGCGGCCCAGCCCTAATGGATGAGGTCATCAGGGAAGCCAGCCGGTACCGTACCGCTGGGAATCGAGGAGCCAATGGGCTCCGATCCTTCCCCCAGACCACACCCTCATCTCATGACATCACCATCAAGGTTAAGCTCTATATTGGATCCCACTGATTCAAATGAAACCACCCGGAGCGTCTCACACATACTGCAGCAAGACGGAGACGTGGAAAAGATTATTGTCACAATAATAAGTGGAATCTGACACGATATCAACGCATGCTAACATGCTGCTCGCAAACCAAACACTGAGAGGACGTCTTTGGCTCTGATCAGAATACCTGTCTGTCTCTGGATCACGGATGTAAACGATATAGGTATCAATAATGAATCTACATCCTCACATCACCGTAGCGATACAACCCAAAGACGCCCCCGCGGTAACGACGGGGTTATGGTACGTCCGCACTGGGCTGCAGATCTACGCTGAGCCCCCCCCTCCGGTCAGAGGCCGTCGGGCGGGGGGGAGAGAGTACTCACTCCATGGGAGTCCCGGCCTGCCCACAGAACTGCCCCCTGCTGTCCGTGGGGTAGATCACCTTCCTGGGGTCGCCCTGGGACCAGGCTGGGGGGGGGGGACAGAACAGAGCACACCGGAGTCAGCTGGTTAAACACTGTCTGTCTGTCTGTCTGTCTGTCTGTCTGTCTGTCTGTCTCTCAGTCAGTCTGTCTGTCTGTCTGTCTGCCTGTCTGTCTTTCTGTCTGTCTGTCTCACTCTCTGTCTGTCTGTCTGTCTGTCTCTCTGTCTGTCTGTCTCTCTGTCTGTCTCACTCTCTGTCTGTCTGTCTCTCTGTCTGTCTCACTCTCTGTCTGTCTGTCTGTCTGTCTGTCTGTCTGTCTGTCTGTCTGTCTGTCTGTCTGTCTGTCTGTCTTATTCAGACAGCACTGAGAGTCCTGAGTGACATAATCTAGTCTCATGACCTCCAAAACATTCCTCATCATCATCATCATTATCATCATGCCCATCATCATCATCATCATCATCATCATCATCTTCATCATCATCATTACCCAGGAGCCCCACGGCGAAGTATCCGAACAGGAAGAGGATGAAGAGGATACAGCAGAGGACATCGGTGCAACCCCTGGAGGTCCAAACACACAGAGGGCTGTTAGATCTGAGGGGGGAGTAGGAGGAGGGAGGAGGGAGGAGGGGGAGGGAGGAGGGAGGGAGGGAAGAGGGAGGGAGGAGGAGGGAGGGAGGAGGGGGAGGGGGGAGGAGGGAGGGAGGAGGGAGGAGGGAGGGGTGGGGGAGGGAGGAGGGGGAGGGAGGAGGGAGGGAGGAAGGAGGGAGGAGGGAGGAGTGAGGAGGGGGAGGAGGGAGGGAGGGGCGGGTGGGATGAGGGAGGGAGGAGGGGGAGGAGGGAGGGAGGAGGGGGAGGAGGGAGGGAGGGGCGGGTGGGAGGAGGGAGGGAGGAGGGTGGAGGGGGAGGGAGAAGGGAGGGCAGACACACCACGGGGAGAGACTCCCTCTGTTCAGCTCCTGAAACATGAAGCCACTCACCTGTTGTGGATCGGTCCCTTGAAGTTTGCATCAAACTTCCTGGCCTCTCCTGTTGGCGAAATCAGATACGCATAAATTAATCAACGGTGTCAAAGGAGTCCACAAAACCTATTTCTGACTTTCCCTGTTCCCATCGCACACTCTGAAAGATGTAAGACAAGGATAATGATATGTGGCGGCATGTGGCTCAGGAAACCGATAGGGTTTGCTGGTAACCGGGAGGTTGCTAGTTCGATCCTCGGAGTGTCGAGGTGACCATGAGCAAAACACCTCAACCTACCTGCTCCCGACGAGCCGTCTGTCGCCTTGTGTGGTGACACCGCCGTCGGTGTGGGAGTGAGTGCATGAATGGGTGAATGTATGTAAAGCGCTTTGAGTGGCCACTGGTTAGAAATGCGCTATATAAATCTACTCCATTTACCATTTACCATATGGTATATGATTATGATATTCTAACTCATGCAAATAAAAATGAAAACACAAACACAAATATACAGTATGTATAGAGGCCTTTCAACGCATACTGTACCTGGATAGGAACACATATGCTAAAGAGGAGAGCGCCATTTAAAGAGACATATTGACATGGCACAAGGCCAGGATTCATCACCAGATTGGCATAGCAACCCACAAAATGGCCCCCGGTGACTCCCCTGCGATCGCTGCCGGCCGCCATGGAAACGAGCCAGAGAAACAACATCAGCCCACAACTAAAGTCTGGCCGTCCGCATTGTGATGACATCACCGGCGACCACACCACAAAATCTCATTACCCCAGACGATATGGATTCTGCAAGAATAGAGGATTCAAACCTCAAGTCCCCTACATGAAGTGGACTTGTACGTACACACTTATTGTATGTTGTATGTCCTTGCACTGAAAAATAGTACCTATCATTGGGTATCCAGCGTCTCATCCTAGCTATCTTTGTTGTCTACGGGGAATGGGTTAACCTAGTGGTTGTAAGTGTTTGGCACTTGTTTCTATGAACATCCTCACCGCACCGACAGCAAAATAATGTGGTTTCTCTTTCTTCTGACAAATGTACTTATTGTAAGTCACTTTGGATAAAAGCGTCTGCTAAAAGCATAAATGTAAATGCAAAATGTGTTACCAAGGATTTTTGCGGTCATCAGGCTGACCGCATAGATTGAGTCATTATTATACTTTTTACATATTCTGGACGTGGTTATTATTTTCTCAAAGCTGAAGAGTAGTAGGATGATTCTGAGATTCAGCAGCTAGTAGTTGACTGGGCAGCTCGTGTGTGCCTTCCTTCCCCTTCGAGGTGCCAGTAAGACTGTAAGGTGAGTCACGGCCCTGTAAGGCGGCTGGGTGTCGGTGTAACATGGCTCAGCCCGGCCACACCAAGACGAGGTGGCAGCAGACACGCACCGCCTCGTAAGTGGAAACTGGGGTGTGAGATACGACTACCAGCACTGTGTCCGCACGCAGGGCTACACATCAAACGTGTAGCTCGCTTCACACACTGGTTCAGAACGACGGGAAGAAAGAGAGAAAACATTACAGTACCGTTCTGTCTGTCCGTCTTCATGCCGACGCTCGTGATGTCTTGGTCTTAACCGTTTGTTTTGGCTTCTCTCAGCTCAGTGGCACGTTTAACGTCCCCTTCCTGTATTGACAGCCTCAGTCTTCATCTCGCTACCACCCACCACCAGAATTCTCACTTCCTGTATTCTCTTTCTTTCTTCTTCTGCAATAAAACCTCGATGAGGATCTCCTTTTCTGTTATCTTCTAATCACATATTTTCCTCTTTCTCTTACTTTTGGCCCGGGGACAATTACTTCCCCCTCTCTATGTAGTGTGAAAACAGTGGTTGACGTTATTCTAGTCCTTACAGGCTTAATTTGTGTGTGTATTATAGAAAACTCCACCAGAGAGAGTTGGCTTCTCTAAGAAAACTGACATCAACAAAGCTACAGAAGCAGCCAACTATTCAACCATACAGGAAAGCTTCCTCATTGCCAATGCTTAGTACAGAATACATAGAAAATAGAGAACAGAAAATAGCAGGTGCTAGTTGCAAATCTGTGTGAAACAAATAAACTAAAATCGTTCAAAAAACGATGACCTATTGTACCTTGGCAATCTCTTCAGGTCCACTAAGGATTGGCAACTACATCTCTCTGGTTTGATGTGTGAGAGTTAGGCTATCCTTCGTCTCAGCTCAAAGCCTGCCCACATTCTCTCTGGTTTGATGTGTTAAGAGTTAGGCTATCCTTCGTCTCAGCTAAACCCTGGCCTGCTCACATTCTCTGCCTTGCGACAGGCCGCAAGCCCGCCATGATAAGGCAGACAATGCCAACTATTGACACACCTCTGCGTTCCCCTGAAACAGATTCTAACACCCGTACACTAAAGGCCTCAAGGACCGTTTGAGCTGCCTCGACATTGTGTTAAAGTGAGAGGTTTGGATCGTTTCACTCATAGGCCAGTTCCTTCCGTACGGAAATTGCCAGTCAAGAGCTTTACTGAAAACAAAAATCAACGCTCAAATATTTGGTAATTTTATGGAACGTAATGGGCAAATATTGTTTAGCAAAAAGGTTGGTTAGTCTTATGCTTTGCACTTAACATTGACAATGTTGAAGGGGAAATTCTGTGAAGCACAATCCGCTTGCACTGCAGATTATAAAGCATAAGGACACGATTTCTCCTGGGTGTGGCCCTGCTGTTTTCTAGAAGCTTGCCATTTTGAACTACAGTGTGTCTTATTAGAAACACATGGAACTCAAATGAACTAGACAGACAAACTAGATAACATTGTTTTTACAAATGTTGTAAATATTAAGAATGGGGCGTGGGGAGCTAATGGCTACTATTGTCATTTGATATTGTTTATCATAGATAACCGATTCTACTGGTCATTATCTGTGTGTGTGTGTGTGTGTGTGTGTGTGTGTGTGTGTGTGTGTGTGTGTGTGTGTGTGGATTCACACAGACACACACACACACACACACACACACACACACACACACACACACACTGCTCACAATCCCCCCCACCCAAGTAGCTTGTGGGTGAGAGTGAGTTGGTGTGGGTGTGTGTGTCTGTGTTTGTGTCTGTGTGTGTGTGTTTGTGTGTGTGTATGTTTGTGTGTCTGTGCGTGATTGCCTCTTTGCATGCATGCGAGTGCGCTGTCAAGAGGATGCTTTTTGTTTTCATTCCCTTACAAAGGAATGTACGTTTCAGACTTTTACAGCAGTCATGCTGTCACAATCCGGTTAGATCCTTCCCTGGGATCACATCAAGATCCATCATTTAGGACATATTCCAGGGCAGCTCGAGTCAGGCTGCCACTGCTGCTTGGAAAGGTATTGATGAATCACACACATGATTCAACCAAGCCGCAATCCCCCCATCCGGCAGGCGATCAAGGGGAAGCCTTCATGTTCATGTTTGACTATGGAAGTATGACTCGGTGTGTGTGTGTGTGTGTGTGTGTGTGCGCGTGTGCGTGTGCGTGTGCGTGTGTGTGTATGTGTGTGTGTGTGTGTGTGTATGAGTGTGTGTCTATATGCGTGTGCGTGCATGTGTGCATGAGTCCGTGTGTGATTGTGTGGTAACAGGACATGTTAAGACCAGCTGGATTCTGCTCCCTGACTCTCATAGCTCCGGGCGGGCTGCGCCTCAGGCCGACTGAAACACACACAAGCTCCTGCATGCGTCCACAACCCACGTGGACGGCTACGGCCTGTTGAGAACTGATAAATGGTAAATGGACTGCATTTATACCACGCTTTCCTAGCCAGCAACCCCTCAAAGCGCTTTACAACCTTGCCTAACATCCACCCATTCATGTACACATTCACTAACCCTAACCCACTCTACCTCCTGCCTCCCTGATCAAACATTAAATCGGAACACCTCGGTCTCTTAACACCGTTTTTGTGATCGGCTTCTGCCCGTGTCTTAGTGGGAGGCTCGGTGGTTTGGTGGTGGGCCAATCTAAAGAGGAGGGCGGGAATGTCTGAGTCCGGACCTCTTGTATAAATAGTTTAAAGGGGGGGGTCAGGGGTTAACGACCTTTGAGGCTGCGTGGGGAGGGGGAGAGAGTATCAGCGCTAGCAGGAAAACATCTATGGTGCCTTTCACGTCGTATACCACGCCCCCCCCCCCCACCCCCCGACCACCCCCCCCCCTGCTGGGCGGGGGGTGTTGATATATACACCACAACAGACCCATCATGGGCGTGGAGGGTTAGAAAAAGCAAAGCAGAGGAATCAAGCCGGCTTTTGTTTGGTTAGCGTCTTCCTGTGTGTGTGTGTGTGTGTGTGTGTGTGTGTGTGTGTGTGTGTGTGTGTGTGTGTGTGTGTGTGTGTGTGTGTGTGTGTGTGTGTGTTACTCAGGGTTGAAAAAGCATGGTTATTAACAACTTCATGACTCAACAGTTCATGTCAACACACGGGCTTAGTCGGGACCCATCAGATGAGAGTGCGTCATAGGAGACACTGCTTAGACCCAGACGTTATTTAGATGTTATATATGGTACACTAGTACAGACTTTAAGCTGTTTAGTATGCAGTAGGATGGATCTTCCTTCTATCGATCCCGTTTGGTGTATTGCATGCACGTTATGCGTATAATGTGTGATAATTCATAAATCCTAGGACGTCAATGTTACTCCACGGAAGAGTCTTAACCCATTAGGTCTCAGATCAGGCAAACAATGTGGTTTTAAAGCGGAAATTAAGAACGGAATCACTTAAAAAACACTCGGGTCTAAAGGAAAAGGATGCAACCCTCCCGACCGCCCATACGGCACACCCATTCTCCTCCTCCTCCTCCTCCACCACCTCCTCCTCCACCACCTCCTCCTCCTTGTTTTCATGACTGATGAGAAATATTCAGAACCGAGGGGACCCGAAAATAACCGAGTCTAAAGGAAAAGGATGCAACCAGATCTCCTGACCACTCATGCGGTCCACACCCGCCCGTCTCCTTGTTTTCATGTCTGAGGAGAAATATAAAAAACCGAGAGGAATTGAGGAGAACCGGGGAGAATGGTTCACACACAGGAGTGCTTCTTACCGTATTTCGTGTCGGAGGTCTTCTCGTCGGAATCCATTCTCACCGAGCGTTACTTCCTCTTCACCACTGGACCGATGATCTGGACTAGACCGGCGTTACCATGGAAATGCCAGGAGAAAGCGTCTAACAGCGTCCTCACGGCGCGGAGCGGGGCGGGAATGATGATGTGCATTCCAATCCACACACAGGGATCCAACAGCCAATCAGGATGGGGTTTGGGGCTGATTGAAGGGTCGTTTGGCCAGCTAGAACCGATGCTGGTTCGGCGAAAATGAAATGCCCGCTACTTTACTTGTTAATAAATGGTCGAATAATTCTAAGTTGTTTTTGTGCAACCAAGTGAAGACTTCCACTTTTATAGATCTTTTAATAAAAAGATCTATAAAAATCTTTTAATAAATTTCTAATAGTCAATCTTTTAATAAAAAGATCTATAATCCGCTCCAACGGAAAGAAATAATAATACATATATGGCTAGAACAACGTTACCTTAGCGTTACAGTAAGGATGTAACGACGGAGTATAATAATCATTATTCAATATAATCAATATAATCATTGTATGCAGGATTACAAAGTAATCAATCATTATCTTCTCTTTCGTTGTTATGTATATTTGGAATTTTCCAGTGTAGGCCTTTAATACCTGCAATAATGCAAATAATAATGTTAAGACGTTTCTTCAGCAGCCTACCAGACCAATATCTCTGGACAACATTTGTTCTATTATTAATATTATTATATGCTTTTAGTAGCCTACTACTATGCATGTAAATGATGGCACCAATCTCACCATCCCAGGATCAGGGGTCGACCATTCTGTGTTTCTTCCCAAGATCTCTCCCTTTTATCTTGCCTGTTGGAGCTTGGAGGGGCTAGGGTTATGGGGTGTCATAAATAAATATATAGATATAATCCTATGCAATTAACATGAACCTGTATCAAAGCAGGTTTTTAATAGGAGAAAATTTGTATTTTAGTAGCATGCACTTTTTATGAATCGTAAAAAGTTGTACCTGATCGCGTACGACACCATTAGCTCAGCAATAAACTGAACAGGCACATTGCATTGTCTTATGCATGTGTACTTTGACCTTACCGTCTACCAATCCCCTCTCCTGCCTGTGGTTCACGAAATCTTGCCAGAAACTCGCTCATGCTGAACCGGTGAACCATTATGCTAACAGAGATAATTATGAAGTTACAATTTGGTCAGTCTCGGAGGAATTCCATTAAAACTTAATTTAGTCGTCGGTTAGAATCCGATGATTGACCACTAGAGGGCTCCAAAGAACGGATTATGATTTCACTGCCATTTCCACCCCCGGGTGACTATTTTAATGGTCAAAATAATTGATTAATGCTTTGCATCCTAACAAGAATAATACATCAACAATAAAATGGTTTTCTTTCATAGAAACACACTCATCTATGGGAAGAGCCAGCGCTTCAGTGTTGAATTTCCCATGTGAAGTCGAGGTGTAAGATTGCTTCTGTACTCAAACAAGCATCCAGGAGGTCCAACATCTAGTTAGATTGACTTTATATGCAAACTACCTTAACAAAGGACATCTATCTCAAAGCTTAGATGCGTAGTAATTTGAAAAGTGCTGTGCATTTTTTTCAATATTATTATTACAATAGTGGATTGAGGTTGAAGGCGGTAAGGTTTTAAACAAATTTGAAACACATCCCTCAAATAATATCCGTCATTCAAAAAATCTTTATTTATGTAAAGTTGGAAAATGTATGAGAATAAGCAGAATAACGCTTAACAAAACTAGATTCATAGCTGTTCAATGAGCAAATGGTTCAAGATCCAGATGGTACATCCAAACATATGAATCAGAACAGAAAACAAACAGTTCAGTTATATATCAACAACGACCCACAAACAAAATAGATATGTTCTAAGATAAATATATTTATATACATCAACAACGACCCATAAAGAAAATAGAGATGTTCTAAGATAAATATATTTATACATATCAACAACGCCCCACAAACACAATAGAAATGCTCCAAGATATTATATTTATACGTCAACACCGACCCACCAACACAATAGGTATGCTCTAAAATATGCTAATCCATGGACGATGTGTCACTGCTCTGGCGTGAGGCTGAGGGCCAGGCCCTGGCTGAGGCCCTTGAGGGCCTGACGGGCGCCCAGGAGGTCCTCGTTGAGCTGGCTGCACCTCTCCAGTACCCCCGACAGCTCCTCCAGCTTGGTCTGCATGTCACAGCTGTTGTCCTCGTAGACCGCGTACATGTGCTCCTTCATCTCCTGGCTGAACTCCGTCACCTGAGGGGACACTGATTAATACTACAGATGTTCCCATACACGTTTCCCATTCCGACTTTCCAAGTTCCAACTCCGACTTGCCACCTTATGAACGCAGCATAACACCGTAGTGGTGTTTGTGACGTTCTGTAGTTTAGTAAGTGAGCTAGTCATGTGATGGTATCGGAGGAGAGGAAAAACAACAATATATCGCTGTCGGTGCAGTAAGGACGTTCATAGTTACCTTCACCGCCAGCGTTTCCTGGAAGCTCTCCATCACCTTCTGGTCGTTGGCGCGGCGGTCATTGATCCTGGCCACCATGCACTGCACCTTTGCGCTGATGTCGTCTATCTTTGAACTATATTTCAAATATGAAAGTTTATTAAATTATATTAAATGCATGTCATTGGGGCTCCACATGGAGTGAAACTCAATGTGTGATCCACTGACTGGTTGGTGCTGCTGCTGAGTGAGGACTGCTCCAGGGATGAGTTCTGCTCTGACCCGAGCCCTTCATCCTGATCAGAGGTTCAGTACCACACACAAGGAAGGAGAAAGGAGGAAGAAGACACGAGGAAGGAGACACAAGGAAGAAGACACAAGGAAGGAGACACAAGGAAGGAGACACAAGGAAGAAGACACATGGAAGGAGACACAAGGAAGAAGACACAAGGAAGGAGACACGAGGAAGAAGACACAAGGAAGGAGACACAAGGAAGGAGACACAAGGAAGAAGACACATGGAAGGAGACACAAGGAAGAAGACACAAGGAAGGAGACACATGGAAGGAGACACAAGGAAGAAGACACAAGGAAGGAGACACAAGGAAGAAGACACGAGGAAGAAGACACGAGGAAGAAGACATGAGGAAGAAGACACAAGGAAGAAGACACAAGGAAGAAGACACAAGGAAGAAGACACAAGGAAGAAGTCAGAATCCCCCTGGATAATAATTACTGTATCACTCAGTAATATTATCATACTCTTTAACAAAGTTTAAATTGCTAGCACACACACAAACACGCAAACACATGCACACACACACATCAACGCCTCTCAGTCTTACTAGCCTACCACGTGTAAGGTTTCACTGGCTGGGCTATCAAACTCAAGACCCATAGCGCCATCTATTGGTGGATGATGGGTATAGCAGAGCTGTAGACGTATGTGGAGGTGGTGAGTGAGGGGTGGAGGAGGCTAGTGGGGGGTGGAGATACACTACCTGCATGTCGTCATGTCCGGGATGAGGTGGTGGAGGAGGTGAATGGGAGGTGGAGGGGCCCTCATCGAAGATCTCCATCTATTCAATTAAGAAAAGTCCTGGGCCTGGGAAATATTATATAGGCTACATGTATATATATATATGTAATATGTAAGTCGTTTATGGCTCCAATAGTTAGTTGAAGAGAAACATGTACAGCTTTGCTTACATTACATTTCATTTTGACGAAAACATTTATCGAAAGAAGCTCCTAATGAGTGTATTTAACTGAAGTTAAAACCCAGAGATTGGAAGAAACATGCGAGTAACTTTACGTACAAATCCTCGAGAAGGCCAACTGTTTCCGGTTTACACAGCTAGCGGTTTCCATACGTATTGTAGCTTAGCATACGGCTAGCCACTACTTTAATTCGTCAAACCTGCTACTAAACAAATAAATTAAGGGCAAATGATATTACCATAAAGAAGAAAATATTCCGTATAATTCGAAAGCAATGATTTGATTCAATTTAAATTGAATTCTGCATTAACATCAGCAAAAATGTCAATGAAGTAGACTCACGCTGGTTGAAGTTAAATATCTTCCCGCGCTTATGTTTTGGTTGAAGCTCCTCCCACTTTCCTTTTTGGTTCCGTTACAACCCCTCCCACTCTCCCTCTCTGGATACTTTACAACTCCTCCCACTTTGGCTCCGTTAAGCTCCTCCCCCCCCCCACGCTGCCTCCCTGTGGATCACTCGGTGGGTCAGGCTGTGGATTACTTCAGCACCGCGGACAGCAGAGAGCCTACCGCTCTGGATCAGAGGACCGAAGGGATTTCAAACACTGGCGTCATGTTCTCTCAGCAGGCCGGTCGCTGATGCACTTCGTCTGGGGACCCTGAGAATGTCCGGTTGGTGAATTGTTGTGTCTGTGATCTTTAGGGCTTGCTGGTAAACTTTTGTCGTGGTCTTAAATGTGTAAGTGCAAGCATTATTTCGTCGATTTACAGAACTAAAATGTGTGCCATTTTTAATTTAATACATTTTTTAATTTAACAGCTGAATAAGTATGTAAAAGTACACTGTAATAAGTATAAAAAAGAAATAGTATATTAGCTCAATATTCTTATTCATCTGAAAGAGCGATTAGACAAAAGCACAACACAGAGACCGGTGTAATATATATATATATATATATATATATATATATATATATATATATATATATATATATATATATATATATATATATATAACTGTACATACACATATATATATATATATATATATATATATATATATATATATATATATATAACTGTACATACACATATATATATATATATATATATGTATAACTGTACATACACATATATATATATACACATATATATATATATACTGTACACATATTCTAGTTTATTTAAACTATTTTGTTCTTAATTGCACTGTGCCTTTTGACTCCTTTATCTTCATATGCTATTTTTCAATATTATATTTTTTGCATTGTTAAGGAGAGCCTTGGATACAAACTATTACTGCTTCGTCTGTGATGTCGTGCGTTCAACAAACAAAAGAACTTGAACTTGACCAAGACGACCTTCCTAAACCCCCAGGCGCAGCCCCCTTCCCCGTCGAACAATCACACGTTGGCCAGCAGGTGTGAGGAGCCGGTCCCTGGAGTATATATAGCGCAGTGCGTTGGCATGATGGCGAGCCTCAACAACACGTCGTACCACAAAGGGGCGTCGTTCAACACCCTGCTGATTGCGGTGGAGCCGCTCTACAAGCAGTACAAGCCCCCCCCGCGCGACATCATCCAGCTGCCCAAGTCCGTCATCTACCTGTCCATGGCCGCCGTGGTGGTGGTGGCCGTGGCGTACGCCATCGTGGGCCACCTCATCAAGGACCTGATGCTGGACATCACCGGTAAGGGCGCCGCGGTCACGGTGGTAGTGGTGGGGTGCAGACTGCAGAGAGGTCCAGTGTGTACGAAGGAACCAGTGTCTAAACCAGTGGCTGTAGGGGGTTGGATAACGACAGTGTGGATGGCGTTGTGTTGGCATCAGCCGCGGTATAGCATTTACATTTACTTTGAGGGCGTTTACCAGACGCTTTTATCCAACGCTAGATACAATAAGTACATTTGTCAGAAGAAAGAGAAACAATATATATATATATATATATATATATCAGTACAGTAAGGATGTTCATAGTACCAAGTGCCAAGCTCTAACAACCACTAGGTTAACCCATTCCCCGTGTACAACAGAGATAGCTAGGATAAGCCGCTACGCAATGCTAAGTACAGTTTTTAAGTGCAAGGGACGTTCACTATACAATTACGTACATTTGCGTACATTAAGTAGTGCCAGGCCATACAACATAAAATAAGTGTGTACATTAAGTGCCAGGACGTACAACACACAGTGTGTACATTAAGTGCCAGGACGTACAACACACAGTAGGTGCGTCGGAGGCCGGCCCCCCTCACCGCTGCCCCTCCCCCCAGACTGCGTGCTGGGCCCGGTGGAGGAGGAGCAGAAGAAGGACGCGGAGGGCGACGGCGCCGCCCAGAAGAACCTGCCCCACATCCCGGTCCACTCCCACCCCAACGCCTTCCACGTGTGGGACCAGGACGACGTCATCATCCCCATGCTGATGCACCTGGAGGAGAGCCCCCCCACCAGCCCCCTGCTGGGCGCGCTGCCATACAGGCCCTCCTTCTTCCCCTCCAGCGTGCACATCGCCAGCCCCCCCTACGCCCACCACATCCGCAGGGAGAGCGAGGCCTGAGGCAGTGTGTCTACTGGGGGACTGGCTGGCTGTTGGGGGGTGAACCAGTATTCATTCAATTCAGTTCAGTTGTATTAGTATAGCCCTTAATCACGGGTACAGTGTGAACAGGTGCTGAACAGGACGTGTATTTATGACCCCCCCCCCCCTCCCCTCCCCTGACCATAGAGGCAAGAAGAAACTCCCTTAATCAGCAAGGGAGAAGTCTTGAGGAGGAACGCAGATTGGGGGACCCCTCCTTCAGAGTGGGGGGTCCCTCCTTCAGAGTGGGGGGGACCCCTCCTTCAGAGTGGGGGGGGGTCCCTCCTTCAGAGTGGGGGGGATCCCTCCTTCAGAGTGGGGGGACCCCTCCTTCAGAGTGGGGGGGATCCCTCCTTCAGAGTGGGGGGTCCCTCCTTCAGAGTGGGGGATCAACCATATCCAACGTGTTCCCTCGTGTGCGTTGAACCTCCCTCATTCTATGCACAAATCGTATCGGTCACAGGGAGAGTATTTGTAGTGCACGTCGTGTCTTTTAGTTGTTTTGTTCTTGCTGTGTTATGCTCTTTCATCTTTGCGTGAGTGGTTTTTGTATTTCATGGAGTTTTGCTTTGGGAGCATCTGGAGAAAGGACTCTAATCTCAGAGAATAACGAGGTGAAGGACACCGCTTAGAGCTGGACATTTGTTTATCGGCTTGGATGGCATTGGGAGGACTATATATACGTGAGGCCGCGGTTCGCCCAGTGTTGGAGAGTTCCCAGGTGAACCACTAATCCACGACAGACGCCAGCTCCCTGGATCAGGATCTCCGCCTGGGCCTCCCTCTTCTCCTTTGTCCCCGAGAGACTGGTGAGGACGATCAGCCGGCCAGAGGTTATGATGCACGGGCTATCATCTACTATGATGCTCGGAGAGGTCCGATCTGTGCACAGTGAGGTTCAACCATTCTCCTGATTGTTCTCATGTTGCGTGATATTACTGTTTTGTTTGGAGTTTGGCGATTGACAACCGTACTGAGGCGTTCTGAATCTATTTAATATGACTTGACACAAACCGGACAACGTCCGTGGGGTCTTCTGACCCAGTGAGGGGGAAACTCAGAGGGTGAGCCAGCACACTGCTCACAGAGCAGGCAGGTCCGGGTCGAGGGAGGGAGCGAGGGATTAGGGCGAGATTACCCACGCTGCTTAGCGTTTAATACAGCCTCATTTTATATTACTTTGGAGCCAGTGATGGGACAGCGGGTCAGTCGGCTCTGAAGGACCTCATCAGGTGACCTGGGGCCAGAGATTAACCAACAGGAAACTGATTATATGTGAAATACGTTTTTGTTAATTCTCCGTTCGTTCGAACTAGCGATTTCTAAAACAACCCCTGATAATGATTTCAGATTAAACATCTGGGTCAGTGGATCGGCTGAATGATGTCGAAATCTGGGCTGTGGGTCTGAGTGGAGCGCAGGTTGAACAGGGAGTTCGGTTCCCGAGTGCTTAAAGGTCGGTTAATTGTGTTTCGTCAAACACTCTAATGCCATCAGCGACACCCACCCCCTGGGCAAGCGATCGTCCGAGCCGGTAAAGAGGGCTTTGTGCTGGCGCTGTAATTACATTAGAAAGGCCGGTGAAGGGAAACAGCTTCTACAATGTTCTGGTGATTTGGGTCTAATCTCATCCACACAGGGTCAAACTGCACCTAGCGCAGAATGACACATCATATTGTCATATAGTCACATCTTATTCGTCTTATTGTAACTTGCTCAGATGATTATTTTGTCAAACATCGTAGTTTTGCTGATGTAGGCCTACTGGGACTTTTGAATGTTAGTAAAATGAAGATGCATCTGTTTCAACTGGATAATCAACGTAATCATATTCATACTGGGTAGGCTGTGACTGGGTGAAGAGTGAAGAGTGAATGGGACCTAACCTTAAAACCGTCCAACCAGCCTCTCTGTTTGGGATAATCCCTCTGGGCCTCAGCAGAAACCAGGATTATGGAACTTCAATTTATGGAATTGGTGGAAATTTGTATCTGAAATCATGAAACATTAAATCTGAACATCATGTACATTTCCAATGTTTAGAGATAGATGTGCACTCATCTACTATAGGCTTGTTTTGTTTGGTTATCTTTAATCAGGGAAGCCTGATTAGAAAATCCTAAATACAACCCTAACCTAAATTTAACAAGTCAAAATGTTCACTTCATAGCGTACAAGTATTGCATGAACATTGTGCTCATCACCATCAGGTCACAAGATTAAGACGAAGGGAATTTGAATAGTAAGGCCTCCCTGTTGAAGTAAAGATCATGATCGCAACTGGAGTAGAAATTCTAAATTCCCGAATTTCATTCATTTATTTTACCTCTTACTGTCCCATGCACCGATGTACCGACTTGGTTGCTTACATTAAGATGCAAAACGGCCACATTGCGCAATGACGTCTTGATTCGTCTATGGAGCCGAGGTCAGCAGATTCCTGCTCCTACTTGCCCTCGTGTCGTGGGAGAGACTCGTTCTAACCTCCTGTTCCAATAAGCCCGGCTCTCTGTCAGACCCCATATAACACTCCGTCAGTAACCAATCCTTATTGGATCAGGACACAAGTTCAGCCTCAACTGCCGCTGAACCCAACAAGGTCAGGATCTGCCCAAGTAAGGTAGGGATCAAGTATTATTTCCAATGTACCCATTCATGTTTTAATTTAAGGATGCAGAGGAGTCTTGTCAAGACCCAAGTGTTGTTTTATGAAATCATAAAATTCAAACCTAAAATACATCTTTCCAACCACTTCATTAAACTTCTAATGAATGTACGAGAGTATGCAATACAAGACTTCCACCCAGTCAAGAGGCTCGTGTTTAGTCGGTTGGTTTCCCGTCACCCGAGAAGTCCAGTGTTGAACATTTAGCAATGTGCACGATACGGTGGGGACCTTCCAAGCACTTTAAAATTGTATCCAAAGCGACTTGCAATAAGCACATTTGTAAGAAAGAAAACAATATCGCCTTTACCGTAAGGATGTCAATAAAACCAGGGACCAACATCGCCAAGTTAACCCATTCCCTGTTTGCAACAAAAATAGCTAGGATTAGACGCTACACAATGCAAAGTACTATTTTTAAGTGCCAGGGTGTAAGACAATAAGTGTGCAAGACTGCTGTGGCTTTGCAAAGTCCAGGTGAACTCTTAACAGGCTCTGAACACGGGCTTAATTTAGAACATTAACCAGGTGAACAGAAGCCATTGGACACCAATGTACAGTACATCTTCCATATTTTATTATCAATGCATTAAAATCATTCTAAAAATTTACATTTTCTCTTCGTAGTTACAACAATTCTGTATTAAAACCAGATACAAGTAGCTAGGATACATAGATAGCAAAGTCTGCGATTATATTTTCCAAGGCTGTAGAGTACCGGGGTTCTCCACCATAACCACAAGACCACTCCTGATCCTGTGACCGGGATCGACCCTGTCCCGTGCCTAGTCTAGTCTAGTCCAGGTCCCGTCCCTGCCTAGTCCAGGTCCCGTCCCTGCCTAGTCTAGTCCAGGTCCCGTCCCTGCCTAGTCTAGTCCAGGTCCCGTCCCTGCCTAGTCTAGTCCAGGTCCCGTCCTAGTCCAGGTCCCGTCCTAGTCCCGTCCCTGCCTAGTCCAGGTCCCGTCCTAGTCCAGGTCCCGTCCCTGCCTAGCCTAGTCCAGGTCCCGTCCCTGCCTAGTCCAGGTCCCGTCGGGGCAGCACCGTGCGGTACAGCGAGGTGCCCTTGGCCTGGAAGAAGGTCAACACCATCTGGTCCTCGGAGACCTCCCCGTGCACGAAGCCCCCCAGGGTGGACGCCTCCCCGGTGAAGAACCGCACCGCGCCCCTGGGGACGTGGTGCCAGTGGCGGACGTCCGGGTCCAGGAAGTTACCGGCGCCGCTGACCACGTAGCCCACCTCGCTCTCCACGATGTACTGGGAGGGGGGCAGACCGTTGACCCTTTACTGGGTGTACTGGGAGCAGACGCTAACCCTTTACTGGGTGTACTGGGAGCAGACATTAACCCTTTACTGGATGAACTGGGAGGCAGACATTTACCCTTTAATGGATGAACTGGGAGGCAGACATTAACCCTTTACTGGATGAACTGGGAGGCAGACATTAACCCTTTACTGGATGAACTGGGAGGCAGACATTTACCCTTTACTGGATGAACTGGGAGGCAGACATTAACCCTTTACTGGATGAACTGGGAGGCAGACATTAACCCTTTACTGGATGAACTGGGAGGCAGACATTAACCCTTTACTGGATGAACTGGGAGGCAGACATTTACCCTTTAATGGATGAACTGGGAGGCAGACATTAACCCTTTACTGGATGAACTGGGAGGCAGACATTAACCCTTTACTGGATGAACTGGGAGGCAGACATTAACCCTTTACTGGATGAACTGGGAGGCAGACATTAACCCTTTACTGGATGAACTGGGAGGCAGACATTAACCCTTTACTGGATGAACTGGGAGGCAGACATTAACCCTTTACTGGATGAACTGGGAGCGGTAATGGGAAGCAGATAGGAGCAGTCAGGGGGAGGCGTCTCGCTCAGGGACACCTCGGCACTCAGCTAGGAGGAGGCGGGATTCGAACTAGCAACCTTCTGGTTACCAGCCGACCCGCTCTACCTCCTGAATTTATACTTTCTAAAACGAGTCACGTTTTTAGTGCAAGTAAGGCTGTCCCTCTCAGGGGTAGTTAGACGTCTCGTACCCCCTCATGCCCCCCCCCCCCCCCTGAGAAACGAACTACAGAATAAAGTTGGTATAAAAACAGAAAGACACGTTTGTGTCCCGTTTTAGCAACACTTATTCTGCTCCATATAGAATACAGGAAATACTATACTTTATGTGTATATCATAAAGTAATTCTCTCATTCAGCAGACGCTTTTATCCAAAGCAACTTACAATAAGTACATTTGTCAGAAGAAAAATAAACACTATTGCTGTCGGTACAGTAAGGATGTTCATAGAACCGAGAACTAACAATCACTAGGTTAACCCATTCCCCGACAAAAAGGAAAGTTAAGATAAGACACTACTCGATGTCAAGTACAATGTACAAGTGCCAGAACGTACAACAAAAAATAAGTGCGTAAGAGGGGGGGTAAGGCCATCTCCTTTAAACAAACAGTAAATGTCTCCGATATGCCCACCCCTCTACCCCCCCACCCCCCTGCTGTGCCTCACGAGCCAGGGATGACCTCCACCCACCTGCAGGTTATGGTCGTGGCCGCAGAAGTAGGCGGTGGCGTTGTGCTTGACCAGCAGGGGGCGCAGCAGCTTCAGCAGGCACTCGGTGGGGCCGTGCTCCGACACCGACCACACCGGGTAGTGTCCGGCCACCAGCAGGAAGTCGGCCCTGGACTTCTTCATCCGGGCCTTCAGCCAGGTCAGCTGGCGGCTGGCGTCCACGGCGCTCAGCGGCCGCTGCGGCTTCTCGCCCACGAAGTCGTCCGAGTTCCCGCACAGCATCACCGTGTCCAGCATGATGATGGCCAGCGTCTTGTCCGTGGAGGGGATGCGGAAGTTGAGCTCGTAGTAGAAGTAGGGGAAGCGCCTGGAGAGACGATGGGGTCATAACACAAGAGGGCAAAAGAATAAATAAACTTAGATTACTCCTTTATACAATTGAACCTCTCTTCAGACTCACTTAGGTCACATAGAGTCACCATAGCCATCCCCCTTATGCACTTATTGTATATTCTATGTCCTGTCACTTAAAAATAGTACCAAGCATTTTGTAGCATCTTATCCTAGCTATCTGTGTTGTGTACGGGGAATGGGTTAACCTAGTGATGGTTAGTGCTTGGCACTTGGTTCTAATAACATCCTTACTGTACCGACAGCAATATATTGAAGCATCTTTCTTCTGACAAATGTACTTATACTAAGTCGCTTTGGGTAAAAGCATCTGCCAAGTGCCCTGAATGTAAACGTACCAGCTGTTTGGAAGCGCATGAAAGCCACATGTTTCTAATTTAGGACTTTTTATAGTCTTTGTTGACCAAAGGCTTTAAAAGCAATCCACTGACCATCTGCTGGACTTGCGGCTGTAGTCGATCTGGGCTCTGACGTCTCCGGCGTGGTCGTGATTGCCGGCCAGGACGTACCAGGGGATGTTCAGAGACTTGGCGGTGAACACTGACTCAAACGTGTCCTGGGTTAAAAGACAATGGTTGGGCATCATTATGTCAATCATATAAAAAGTAGTAGCCAAATTAATTAGATTTATATAAATATATGGAGATAGATAATATAAATCTATTCATCTATTACAAATGAGGATAAGGGCCAGATGCAATTATTTTTTTAAGAGTTCCGACATTAAAGTCAGAATAAAAATGTACTTTAAACTTATAATTCTGACTTTAAACTCAACTCAAAAACAATTCACATGTGGTCCGAAACCCTTTGGGTACTTTTTCTATGCAAAAAAACTAAATAGAATGCGTCGACTGACATTAAACCGAGGAGAGTCCACACTGTCAACGCCGGTGTAGTAGAAGTTATCGCCGAGGGCCAGAACGAAGTCGGCTCCCATCTGCTTGGCGATCTTCCCCATCTCCCGAGCGGTGGTCTGTTCCACGGGGGTCACGTAGGGCGGGTAGGGCACTCCCCCCCAGTCCCCGACCGCCAGGAACTTGATAGAAGACCTGTTCTCTGGGGTGGAAGGGTCCCAGATGTTATCGTATTGTTGCATCGTTTATCCGAACATGCAGAAGTATTTAAGAGAATGATAAACGTACTGCTCCCCTGCGGTAGGTCTTGAAAGACAGTCGGGTAACAGTGGGCCATGGGGAGGGCGACCAACATGATGTTTAATAGTGCAAGTGCCATCTAAAAAAGAGAAAAAGTAGAAGATAAACGACTGCAATTAAAAGAACATACTGTATACACTCAAATTACCCACTAGGGACACTAGGGACATAGGCACTACATATGACTTGCCGCTCCCAAGTGACTTCACCCTTCCAACAGCGAATTGACCCTCCCAAAACATTAGCTGACTCTCACCCTGCACCTCGACCTCCGCTCCCGGGTATCAGAGAGACAAAAACACGCATGCTTTATTGATCTGGCATCGTCTGGAAGGGGATCTGTGATTGGCTTAAGCCAAATCGGACAAGCTTGAGATAATGGAGCCTAATTAGAAGAACCTAATTAGAGAGCCCACGGAGGCACTCAAAGACCATCCCCGACACAAAGAAAGACCCTTCTGTATTGATACCAAGAAATGAAATGACCACCGCCGACCTCCACGTCTACTAGTAATATATACAAACACTGTATAATTGTCTAATAAAACCATTTAATCCACGCGAGATAATCCAGGTCAAGTGCTCGTATCAATTAAGAAACAAAGCTTCTTAAAAGTGCATATCGCACCGCAGCGACCCGGGTTCGATTCCTGCCCGCGGTCCTTTGCCGCATGTCTTCCCCTCTATCTCCCATACCTTCTTGTCTATCGCACTCTATAATAAAGCAGACTAATGCAAAACTAAATCTCGCAGGAGATGGTCCGCAGAAACTAAACTCACCGTGACGGAGGGCTGAGCGGTGAGACGTCCCCGCAGCCCCAACCCCCTCACGGTCCAGGCTTTTATCAGCCCGGGCTGGGCCCCCTATTGGACCCGGGCTGGGGCCCCAGGCATGATGGTGCCTCACGGACTGAGTCATTCGGAGAATACAAGGTCATGAGATCATGTGATGCTCCATACAATAAGATTGTTTACTTTATTTCCATTTTTTCCACCTCAATGGAATCTTTTGTTCGTCTAGTTAAAGCCCCGTGTTTGACCCCATCTGCTTTCATTGAGGTTGTTAATCATTGTCTTTAATGCGTCCAAGCTTTTCAAAGTTTCACTTAAGTAAAATGTCCTATCGGTTATTAAGTATTGATATAGGCCTACTGAAGACATTTTTAGGCGAACATTTTCATAACTTTGGATTTAAAGTCAGTACCCACCGTTCACCATTCAAACTCAAGCCCAATTTCTCAAGTTTATTTAAATGTGCCGTATTCTGAGATTTGTACCCAAATCGAATATCGAAAGAGCTCATGTGAGTAACAACCCAAAACACACAATCCCACACACGTCATATAACCACCAACAAGGGGATCAAATGACTAGAATAACAAGATGACGTTTCAAAATAAAAGTTCTTAGTATTTATTCTCAAAACAAGACGACAGCACTTAACCGACACAGGTAACAGAGAAAACATTCTTAGTCAGAACCACCGTGGAGCAGGTTAGTACACAACCTGGAAACAAAGGTCAGCCTGCGCAGATACAAAGGACATTTATAAAAAGACACAACAGAAGAAATGTTTTACAGTCACCTTTACATTCATGTCAACATACAGGACAGGACGGGTCGTTAAATAATAGTTAAAACGCTAATGTTCGGGATTTGACGCAGGCTTCACATTGTAACACCGTCTGACCTACGTGTGCATTAAGGACGAGGAGTAAAAAGGAAAAAAGAACAACAGCACTGTTAAAAATAATAAAAACGTAGCATAAAAAGGAACTGAAGCTAAAATTATCTCCCAGGAAGTGCTGGTGGACTGGTTCGCGTCCCGGCTCTTTGAGGAACGAGCATCACTGGGCTGGGCTCCTTTTAGAGCGGTTCCTTTTAGAGGGGTTCCTCAGGGCGGAGGGATGTGGGGGGGGGGGGGGGGGGGGGGGGTCAGCGCTCAGAGCCGCTCACTGATAGTTCACGTGCCCGTACCCGGGGTAGGTGGCGGCGTTCTGCCCCCCCTGGTCCGGGTACGCCCCCCCGTAGCCCTGCTGCTGGGGGGGCTGCCAGGATGCCTGGCCCGACCAACCTGGGGGGGGGGGGGGGGGGGGGGGGTGAAAGGTCAGTCTTTATGAAGTCAGCAACAAACATGCATATTTTATTGTATTTATTTCACAGCTCAGAACACTGAGAGGACTCAACTCATGATTATGATTACCGGGGGCTACGTTCAGACCCCTCCACATGAACCCTGGTCCCTAACGCCTCGTGCCCACTACCTCCGTCCGTTGACTGATCCCCATTGACTTTGAATGGGGACGGACGCGCAATGCATTGTGGATCTGTCCGTTCCGTTGGAGCCTTTGGCTACGTCAAAAAGTTGAAAAATTTTCAACTTTTTCGGCAGCGACGGATCCGTCATCCAATCGGATCACGTATGCAAATTTAAGCACTGTGGCGCGACTCGGGCTCTGACGATACAGGAAAGCGGGAAAGCGGGTCATCTTGCCTCGCAACAAGCAGGAAGAAGCGGGAAGAACCCGGCGAAGCGATTTGATTGGCTGACGGATGCCTCTGCAAAGACTACTCCCCCATCCGTCAGCCACGCCTTCCCACGTCCGTTGACTGACGGTGCAGTGGGCATGTAGGGTAAAAGGTGTGGTTTACCGGGACTCACCGTAGTTGTAGTTCTGCCCCCCGGTCACCGAGCTGGGGTAGGCCGTGCTGTACATGGAGTAGTCCATCTGGCCCTGGGGGGCCCCGCCCTGCTGCCCCGCCCCCGGGGGCGGAGCCACACCCTGCGGCGCCATCTGCGTCAGCTGCTTCTTCTTCTCCTCGCCGTAGCCGTAGCTGTAGGGGCTCTGCTGGTCGGCGGGGGGGGGCATCGAGTGGTAGCTGGTGGGCTCAGCGGCCGCCGTGGGGGCGGGGCCGGCGGGGGGGGCGGCGGCGGCGGCGGGGGGCGGGGCCGGGGCCGAGACCGGGGGGGCCGAGTAGGTGTAGGAGCCCGCGTCCGGGTAGAAGGTTCCGTAGCCGCCGGCGGCAGCGGAGGGGGGGGGGGCCTCTCCGCCGGGGGCCGCCTGGGGGCCCTTGGGGGGGCCGGAGGCTGCAGAGGAGAGGGTAACGTCAGAGGGGCTGAGGTGACCCGGGGGGGTGGGGCTAGGGGGGGTGGGGGCCATGAGGTGCAGTGGTGGAGGCGTCGTTGTGTGTGTGCGTGCTTTAGTTTCCAGACGGGGTCGTGGGGTGTGTGTTACGGGCTGATTACGGTCCCACGTTCACACAACGCAAGGGGGGTCTCGGACCCCTTACGTCCTTGCGGACCCTCCTTGCGTCCTCCGCCGGGGCCGGACGTGCGCCTCCCAAAAAGTCGAACCGTCCGTCGAGGCGACGCAGCAGCGAGGGCTGTGATTGGTCCGCTCACTAAAACCCGACGCGGAGCCGTAAAGCTGCCTTCACACCGCCGCGCGGCAGCTCGCCGCCTCCGTTCCCTCCGACGAGGGCAGGGCGCCAGACGGGAGGCGGTTTCAAAAGCGGCTGTTGACCAGGAAGCGGTCGCCGCCCACGTGAACGCGCAGACTTCGCCCTACCGCTCAGCTTCCCCCGTGCTGAAGCTTTCGGCGGCAGCAGCAGCAGCCGGATTTGAAGACGCCTGGCCCTTCACACCGCCGCGCTGAACCCTCCGGCAGCGAGGCGGCTATCAGGGCGGTTGCCGCGCGGCGGTGTGCAAGCACCTTAAAGATCTCCTATAATACTACTTTTCTGGTCTTCATTTCTTATTAATGACTCCTATAGAGCAACCTGACACGAATCACAGCACAAGAAACTGTCGATTTTCGGGAAACTCTTCCTCTCATCTCATCGTCAACTCTCGGCTTCGTCCTTCTCCGCCCCCTCGCCCCCCTCCTGCCAACCCCACTCCGTTGTGATTGGTTACCGTCCGGAAGAGCATGTTGCAGCATTACCATACATGGAAAATCCGGACTGTTCTACGTAGATAAATCCCGGAAATTTGAACAAGTGAATGGCGACCGGCGCCCCTAGTGTTTGTTTAGCGCTCTGCACAGCCAACCCAGACGGTCAGCAGGGAATACGTCTAAATGTGTGTCATTATTTGACACTTTAGTGTGGTTAAACATGACTATAAATCACTATAACAACGTTTATAGGTCATAAAAGTCGAAAAAGCATAATAGGTGTTCTTCAAAGGTTCACGACTGCGTCGAAGCGTCTGCGTGCTCGTTGCGTTGCGTGAACCTGGAACCATAATCAGCGCTTTATGTGCGTGTGTGTTTCAGTTCTAGACGTGAGGCTTGTGTTGTGTGCGTGTGTTTTTGTTTCTTTCCAGGGCGTAGTGCGTCTGTGTTAAGAAGGAACAACACTCACAATAGCCTCCACCTGGAGTGTTCCCATAATTGTAGTTTGCTAAAGAATAAAAAAGGAGAATTCAGGTAAATTTCCCTGAGACGGAAGCGAGCACAGCTTGTACCCTAGTGAGGTCACGGTGAGCGTTGACCTCGACAGGTCGGCGGGGGTCAACTCTTACTCTTGTTGTACTGGTTTCCTCTGGAGTACGGCCTTCCTCGTCCTCTTCCTCGCCCCTTCCAGGGGTGGTTTCCCGGGTCCGACGGGATTCCCCTGATCGTCCCGAACCCGGGGATGTGCTGTAGGAGGAGCAAACCCATCATTAACCAATCAGAGAGCTGAACCTGGGATGTGCTGTAGGAGGAGCCAACCCATCATTAACCAATCAGAGAGCTGAACCTGGGATGTGCTGTAGGAGGAGCCAACCGGTCATTAACCAATCAGAGAGCCTGACCTAATAATATTATATCACAACCAATCATTAATCGATCAAAGAACCTAATAATATTATATCACAAGAACGCACACTATTTAACAGGTCAAAAAGTGTAGTATATAAAACAATGTAGCATTGTGTATAAATCAAATAACATAAATTTTATGTTAAAAAGTTTCCTTCGAATATTTTAAATTTTTGGAGACACAAAAATCGGGAATGACTTTGTTTGGATGCCAGTCCTCACAAAGTACTGCCCACCTCATCAGGGTAGGTGAACCTCTTCTGTGTAATGTAACGTACCATGTCAGGGTTTAGTACCCTGTCTCTAACCTACCATGACAGGGTACAGTACCCCGTCTCTCACCTACCATGTCAGGGTACAGTACCCCGTCTATAACCTACCATGTCAGGGTACAGTACCCCGTCTCTAACCTACCATGTCAGGGTACAGTACCCCGTCTATAACCTACCATGTCAGGGTACAGTACCCCGTCTCTAACCTACCAGGTCAGGGTACAGTACCCCGTCTGTGTACCCTACCATGTCAGGGTACAGTACCCCGTCTTTGTACCCTACCATGTCAGGGTACAGTACCCCGTCTTTGTACCCTACCATGTCAGGGTACAGTACCCCGTCTTTGTACCGTACCATGTCCGTGTAGGTGACCTTCTTCTTGGGGAAGTCCTTGCTGAAGGCCGAGGCTCCCCCTGCCGAGTCGGGGAACAGCTTCTCCAGGGCGGCCAGCGCTGCGTAGGACTTGGCCTCCTTCTTGTTGGAGCCGCGGCCCTTGAACTTCTGCCCGTCCACCTCCACCTGAGGAGACCAAAGACCACGACCCAATGAAGCTCTGGGCTGGAGGGGCTCCGACGGCGGAGAGACGGAGGAGCTAGAACCCTCCGGAGGAGCTCAACGTCCTACTCTGGAGGCCACATTGTGCGTTTGCTTAATAGTCCTTCTCTGTGTTGTACTTCACTGTGTTCTGCATGTTCCTAAAAGCCGTGAATAAAGTTGACCTGGATGCTTCAGGGTTCTGTAGACCATCATCGATGGTCTACAGAACCCAGGTCAACTTTATTCATGGCTTTTAGGAACATACCTTGAGACAGGCCTTGAGACTGAGGCTGGAGGCTAAAGGTGTTGGCATTAGGGTTGCCGCGGTGTGGACATTTTCCCACCGAGTAATACGCTCGTGTCAACACCGGTATTACCGGTATAAACGGTATTATTTGAAACTATAGGTCAACCGCCATCTTCTCCGTCAACTCTCCTCTCACACTCGGTGACAGCGGCTGGCAGCGCGCCAATTCTCTGCGTCTTATAACGTTCTATATATAATAATAGTATAATATAATTTTATATATCATAATATCACGGCCAAAAGCTCTGTGCGCCTCCAGATGGCCGTAGCGCGGGGAGCTCACGTATGCTATGGTTACCAGTCTTGTAAGGAAGTGCGTCAATTCTCGGCGCGCCAATTCTCTCCTGCGCAGAGCAGAACTGTGGCCTATTATACACATTTTAATTTTCTTAATTATAATTATATTATTCATTTTTACTGAATTTGTTTTTTTTTACTGAAAAAAAAAAAAAAAAAAACTTGGTGTTACCGGTGTGCAACACCGAGTATCGGTGTTGGCCTCAACACCGGTAACACCAGTAATACCGTATACCACGCTAACCCTAGTTGGCATGTGACTAGAGCTGCGGTGAATATACTAAAGACAAGCTCTCCTGGTTCTGAAGCAGAGCCCGGAGGGACCATGCACCACCCACCTCCATGATGAAACACTTCTCGTGGGAGCCCCCCGTCTCGGCAGACAGCTCGTACTTCAGGCTGCGCCGCTTCTCGTTCAGCTCCATCACCGGGTTCTTCCCGTGCTTGGTGAGGATGGGGCCGGCCACGCCCTGAGGAGGAGGAGGACGAGGAGGAGGAGGAGGAGGAGGAGGAGGAGGAGGAGGAGGATGAAGAACACACAACAACGTTATCATCCACCGAGCCGTCCACCACCACGTCGGCCCTCGACGCGACAAAGCTAACAGGCTAACAAAGCTAACAGGCTAACAAAGCTAACAGGCTAACAAAGCTAACAGGCTAACAAAGGTAACAAAGCTAACAGGCTAACAAATCCTAACAGGCTAACAAAGCTAACAGGGTAACAAAGCTAATAGGCTTACAAAGCTAACAGGCTAACAAAGGTAACAAAGCTAACAGGCTAACAAAGCTAACAGGCTAACAAAGCTGACAGGCTAACAAAGCTAACAAGCTAAAGAAGCAAAAAGGCTAAAGAAGCTAACAGGCTAAAGAAGCTAACAGGCTAACAAAGGTAACAAAGCTAACAGGCTAAGAGAGCTAACAGACGCTCACGTCTTCTGATCCGGCGGCGGAGGCGATAGAGGCGCTGCCCGCCGCCTTGCTCCCCTCTCCCTCCACCAGACCCTCGCTGGGCTTGGTCTCCGACCCGGTCGGCAGACCCAGCTCCTGCAGCACCTGGGACGGACAGAAACGGTGCTCAGTGAGTGCGGCACAGGGCTCAGGAGGTAGAGCGTGTGAGCGGTAGAGTGTCGAGGTGTCCCTGAGCGAGACGCCTCACCCTGACTGCTCCTGACCAGCTGGCTGTCGCCCTGCGTGGCTGACTCCGCCGTCGGGGGGGTGAATGTGTGCATGAAGGGGTGCAGCATTGTAAAGCACTTTGAGTGGCTACTGATTAGAAAGACGCTGTATAGATGCAGTCCAAAATACAGTGCATTGAGCAAAGATAAATCTGAGGCCTTGTTGTTTACTGCTCACCAACTCCATCTCCTGGAGAGCATTTCAATCTTAAAGGTGACCTATTGTTCCACCAGGTGTGAGTGTGATTAGCCGTTACAAGACGTTTTGAAAATCTGCCTCTTCTGACGTCACAAGGGGGCGTGTCCACCTAGATGTACGCTCGATAGATCAGCCTACCAGCCTACCCAGTGGACCGTAGCAAACGTTGCTCATGTATCCAACATACATCTATGGGGACACGCTTACATGTGATGTCAGAAGAGGCTGATTTTCAAAACGTCTTGTAACGGCTAATCACACTCACACCTGGTGGAACAATAGGTCACCTTTAAGTCAGGTTGCTCCCAACCGTTGAAGAACGTTACAGGTTCAGATCAGAGTGACCGTGCAGTAGAAGACATAAGGGGCCTCCCTTCACCTTGGTGGCCACGTTGAGCTTGGCCACTCTCTTGGAGGGGCCGGTGGCTTCGTAGGTGATGCTGTTCAGGTCCACGGCCATGGTGAACACCGGCTCGTGGACCGGCCCCACCTGGGAGACCAGCCGGTAGTCCAGCCCCGGCTTGTACTGGTTCAGCCGCATCACAGCGTTCATGCAGAGGTCGTCCGAGACTGGGGGGTCAGCAGGGACACATGGGGTCAGGGAGGGTCATGGCATCACTGTCACTTATTGTATGTTGTACGTCCTGGCACTTAAAAATAGTACTTAGCATGGTGTAGCGTCTTATCCTAGCTATCTGTGCTGTATACGGGGAACGGGTTAACCTAGTGATGGTTAGTGCTTGGCACTTGGTTCTATGAATATCCTTACTGTACCGACAGATATATTGTGGTTTCTCTTTCTTCTGACAAATGTACTTATTGTAAGTCGCTTTGGATAAAAGCGTCGGCTAAATTCCCTAAATATAAAATGTAAAACCCCTTTAAGGAAGGATCCTACTGTTACAGGACTAACTACATACGATATGCTATACTTAATGCTCACAGGACTTCCTGTCGAAGCGGTTGTGCTTCTGGAACTTGAGGAACTTCCTCTGCTTGCTGTTGAGCTGCCGGTCATCGGCTGGGTTCTCCATCTCCGGGAACGCCCTCTTCACCGGCGTCTTCAGCGGCCCGGACAGCTCTATTTGGGCTGGAGCCAACAATGGGTTCATTAGGGACGGATCTCACCGCAGGACGCGGGCTCCAACCCGGTCGAGGCGGACCAAACGTGTGGTTTATTGAGGGCAGCGGCGAGCGAAGCACCTTTGATGTCTTTGATGTTGGCTCCCGTTAGCCTCTGGGGTCGGACCGGCACGATGTCCATGCCCAGCACCTTGTGGAGCTGCCTGAACGCAGAGAGACGCAGGGCGTGCTGGGGAGGGAATGCACAGAGGTGTCAGCCTAGCGGACACAGAGTGTAGAGGTGTCTGAGCAAGGCACCCCTAACTGCTCCTGACGAGCTGGCCGTCGCGATGTTTGGTTGACATCCACACACACATCCACACAGGTGTGTGGATGTGTGTGTGCGAACCGTTGTTAGACGCTTTGGATGAAAGCGTCGGCCAAATGCCCTAAAGTTAACACAAGTCTAGAATCAAGAGTTCTCCTGCAACCCTTCGAGGCGCTGGACTCACCTGAGCGCTCGCTGTGAGCTCCTCTCGCTGCTGGGGTTCCAGGTGGCCGATGGCGTCCGTGGATTCTCTTTCACACGGGTCCTTGATCCCTGGGCCGCCTACACACACACACACACACACACACCGTCTTAAGTTATACACAAGCAGACTGCATGCATAACTCTTAATGTCAATGAGGAGAAGAGAAAGGCTTAATCTAACACAAAAATTCACAAATCTAACGACAGAGGTGGCCTCGTCATCATCATCTCCAAGACTCATTTGAGAATCACTTTCATCACACACACACACACACACACACACACACACACACACACACACACACACACACACACACACACACACACACACACACACACACACACACACACACACACACACACACACACACACACACACACACACACGACCCCAACACTTGACCCCAAGGCTTGGCATTCCTAGCCGTGACCCCCCTGTGTGAAGCCATAACGATGACCGACCTTCCAGTAGGATTCCGGACGCGATACACTCCAGGACGCGTCGGAAGGCCTCCCCCACCTCCATCGGTCGCTCGTACGTCCTGATGGACTTCTCCACCAGCAGCTCCAGCGGCTGGAGACGGGAACACAAGAGGAACACTGCGGCTACAGACGACACAATGGTCTGCTAAAGCCCTTTATGGCTTAGTCGAATTACAGCTGGATTCATTCATTTTTACAAACCTTTAACGTTATGTAAAAAAGAAAAAAGAAATGAATGCAATTTTTTTTTATTAGAATTTCTTAAATGACGAATAGATGTTATGAATACTATCTTATGTTATAAACACTATCTTATTTTATAAATACTAGCTTATGTTATAAACACTAGCTTATGCTATAAACACTAGGGTTATAAATACCCTAGTGTGCTAAAATGCTATCTTAAAGGGGTTACATTATGCCACCACGTGTGAGTGTGATTAACCATTGCAAGCCTGCTGAAAATCCGACTTTCAAACGGCTTGTAATTGCTCATGCTAATGCTAATGCTAAGGCTAAGGCTAAGGCTAAGGCTAATGCTAGCGCTGGTGCAAAGCGAGCGTCTCTTACCCATCCCGATAGCGGGGCCCAGGCGGGCACGCGCTTACAGAGGTCCCTCATGACGCGGATCACGATGACGGCGGACTTCAGGTCGTTGACCTTCGCCTGCGAAGCCAAGCAGTGACAGGTCAGGTCAAAGGTCACCGTCACTGACCTCAGATGACCTCAGCCTGACCTTGATCTGAACTCAGAGTGCCCTGGAGGCAAGGGGGGGGGGGATGTGCACTTATTCAATTTTTGGGCATCCAAACTAATATAAATCGAGTTGAAATGTTTATTATTTATTCATTTATTTATTTTTTGTTGATCTATACATATTTTTTTTATTCATTAAAAGTTTGATGAGAACAGCTGGATACACATATGTACATTATTTTGAATTTGAACATTATCTTTCTGCTGTTTTTTTTTTTTTTAAAGGAGATATTTCAAAGTCCTCAGTGACAGTCTGGACAGTTTGGAAACAAACGCTGAATAAATGCATCAAGTTTTCAAACTCAAAAGGGATCGTCGAAGTAATCGTGATTTCGATTATTTCCATAATCGGGCAGCCGTATACTCTGGGGTTAAAGGTCAATACCGCTGGCTCGTTTGAACCCGTGGATACAAACCAAGGGTATTGAGGGTGAGGAGGATCCTGGTGCTAATGGCCATCCCCATCATAAACAGAGGAACTGGGGACAGGTTTATCAACGCTGAGAGGACTGTTACACAAGCATGTGCACTTTCCGTGTTCAAACTCAAATCTACGGGACTGAAAAGTGTCAGACCTGCTCTACGCACCACCTATTCTCAACAGCTGCAGCGGTAGGACGGAACAGGCACAGGTGTAAAGACATTACTGGAGTACAAGAAAGGACTGGGATGCAAACCTGGAACCACTTAGCGTGGCGGAGGGACGCCAGGGCGCTCAGGCATTTCTGCCTGTCCAGAACGTCCGGCGGGTCGACGACCGTTTGCGTGTCTAGTGACGAGGTGGAGCAAGAAGACAAGGTACAGTTTGACCAAGGGGGGCGCGTCTGTCTGCAGCGCAGGGAGCGCCAGCATCCCCAAAGCATCGACAGCAAGGGGAGGGGAGCCCAGGGGGTGGTCAACTACCTGCTTTACACTGTGTGTGCGTGTGTGTCTCTCTCTGTCTGTGTGTGTGTCTCTGTCTCTCTTTCTGTCTGTCTGTCTCTGTGTCTGTCTCTCTCTGTGTCTGTCTGTCTGTCTGTCTGTCTGTCTGTCTCTCTCTCTCTCTCTCTCTGTCTCTCTGTCTCTCTCTCTGTCTGTCTGTCTCTGTCTGTCTGTCTGTCTCTCTCTGTGTCTGTCTCTCTCTGTGTCTGTGTGTGTGTGTGTGTCTCTGTTTGTGTGTGTCTCTGTTTGTGTGTGCGTCTCTGTGTGTGTCTCTGTGTGTGTGTGTGCGTCTGTTTGTGTGCGTCTCTGTTTGTGTGCGTGTCTGTTTGCGTGTGTGTCTGTCTCTGTGTGTGTCTCTGTGTGTGTGTCTGTTTGTGTGTGTCTGTCTCTGTGTGCCTATTGGCTGAGCCTGTCTACCCAATGTGTGCCGGTCTCCCCCTGGTGGTAAAGGGGGGAGAGGCCTCCCCTGGCCTCAGCCTCTCTGTCCTGGGTCTGCCGCTTTGCCCCCCCCGTCGTGAGACAGCGTGTCCAGTTGGTCAAAGGTCCAGCGTCCCTAAAAACTTAACACACTAGAAGGCAATCAGTTGTAAATCAGAACCATTTAAAGAATCTGGAAGTCTGCTCCGCCCTGCAGCAAAACTGATAGCGCAGTCATCCCTCCTGCTCTACGTCAATTAAAACACATTCAGACTAGAGTTGTTCCAATACCGATACCACCACTAGAAGTTCCTCCGATGCGGTCTAAAATGCAGCATTGGTTATCGGCGAGTACGATGTAAGTCTATGGGCCGATCCGAAGCATCACGTGACTCATTTAGTACACGGGCAGAGAACCTCAAACACTACGGTGTGATGCTGCGGTCGCTAACGGCCGGAGGGGGAAAGTCGGAACGGGAACCGCCTCATCTCCGACCTGCGAGCGATCGAGCTGCCAAGTCGGAGAAACCCCGATGCTCATGCTTAACTACAAGAATATAAAATATTAAAATTATAGATTATAAATGTAAATTATCTGGTTCTGAAAAGAACACTGGTGACAGTAAGTGCTGTTAGTAGTTATAATGCTACATGCTGTATATCGGTATATACTCTGCATCGGCCGATACTCAAGTTCAGGAATTGGTATCGGGAATGAAGAAATGGTATCGGAACATCTCTAATACAGACCATTCGTCCACACATTTGCACGCCAACCCTATTTTGCACCTCAGGTTTTCCTGCCTGCGTCTCGACTCACCCAGGATTTCCCCAGAGCCAGAGGAGAGGCCAAAGCTATTCCCTTCTTGTTTCATCAGTTTTGCTGCAGTTAGAACCAGATGTACAACTTCTGCATAAAATCCATGCACTTCGCGCTTTTTTTTTCTCCCCCCCCCCATTCTCAAAACATGTCCTCCCGTTGCACCTGAGCACAGGTGGGGAGCCAGGGGCCTGAGCTACGGTCACCACATCAGGAGCAATGCATCGTTCACCACTGCTGCGGCCGTGTGGCAGGGCGACGACTGGGGCCTCAAGAGAGACACGGGGCCCCTGGTCCAGTCCACTAACGAGGACAAGGGGCCCGAGTCCCTGTAGGGCCCCACTGAGGTCCGGGACGGGACGGGGGGACGGGGGGGACAGCAGACACGGTTCAGGACAGCGGGGCGGGGGGAGGTGGCGGGTCAGTGGAGCCGTACAGGGACTCTGCGGGCTGGAGGCGGGCTGGAGCCGGGGGCCGGGGGGGGCGTACCTGGGTCAGTGGGGGCCTCGCTGGGCGGGGCCTCCTGCTCCGTGCGGATCAGCGGGGAGGTCAGGTGGATGGTCAGGGTGAACACCAGCGTCTTGGTGCTCCTGACGACGATGGAGGCCTCCTCGGGGCTCTGGATCACCTCGTACTTGTCCTTGGTGACCACCTGGTGGAAGACACGCGCGACGGCGCGGGACAGTGAGGGCACACCCGGGCAGCACCCCGTACGGCTCACCGTAGGGGGGGCCCGTCTTTACTACTTGAGGCCAGTCAATCGACACGTCACCTTGATTTATGTTACATCAGATGTCGACATTTACACTTGGGGCGTTTAGAAGACGCTTTTATCCAAAGTGACGGTTCACACACACACGTTCACACACCGACGGCGGAGTCAACCACGTTAGGGTGAGGCGCCACGATACTCTGGATACTAGGAGGAGCCGGGGATCGAACTAGCAACCCTCAGGTTACAAGTCGCCCCCCCCCCCCCGTCTACCTCCTGAGCTAATGCTGCGTTTTATTATCCATCCGTCTCGGAGGTCCTCGGACGTTGCCTAGCGACACGCACTAACACGCCCCTTTTCCTCGGACGGCGAACTCGCCATCTCCGTTGAACTCAGTGGTGACCGAGCAAAATACCGAGACAGAATTCAAGATGGCTGCGCCCAGTGTGACTTGGAGTATGAACTGTTTTCATTGTGCTTGGACCGCTTTGGTGGTTTAAATGGCAATTTCAATCAATATTATTACTGCAATACCTTACTGCGTCCGTATCTCTGCCTATGGCCTACAGCCTACCTATGTTGGAGCGCCCGGTACTCTGCCAATGCTACCGCGACAACAGCTTTCCGGGTGGCGTCCATGTTTTTCTCAAACGACCGAGCAAAACATAATAAAACGCTTGAAGTGTGGCCATGACGTCACATCCGAGGTCCGAGTCGGTTCGTGGAGAATACTAAAACGCACTCAATCAGCCGACGGAATATAAGAAATCGTCACGCTACCTGCAGCTGCTGGTCCAGCAGCTCTCCCACGCGGCCGAGCAGCGCCCCGGTGGGCTTGTGGGCGCAGAGCAGCACCAGCTCCAGGTCCAGGTCCCCCGTCAGCAGCAGCCCCTTGGCCACCAGGCCCACCCGCATCACCCCCCGCAGCACGCGCTCCGCCGCCTCCGGGCTGGGGGGGGGGGGGACAGAGGTGTGAACAAAGGGGCAGATTCGGCGCCGCTCGGTTGCCGTTAGGGCTGGGTAGAAATATCGGTTCATCAACGCACTAAAATGTATTTGTTCTCAAATCTATTTCCATTAAAATAATTAAAATAAAAAAAGAAGCATACTCATTGGAGTACAATGAGTATGCAATGAGTACAGTCCTTACTTGTACTCATTGTAATCTAGAAGCGAGTATGCCTAAATGGACATGCCCTTTTACATTTGTCCATGTTATGATTATTACTTTTATGCTGCAAGTTTAGCTCAGGAACAATACTACACATTGTGTATTCCCTTTTTGCTAGTTAAAGCACAATGAAATGGTTAATTCATTTTGAAATGGTTAATTCTAAATAATATTTAGGTATTTCTGATCAATATCAAATCGAAATCGATTCAAGACCTAAAGAATCGAATCGAATTGAATTGTGAGGTACCTGGCAATACCAGCCCTAGTTGTCGTCACGTTGAAGCGAAAATAAACCTGCGCAGTTCAACTTGGTACGAGTTAGAACATGATTTAGGTATTGAAGGTGCAACCCGAGTTTAGTTAAGTGCTAGTTTGACACAAACAAGTTGTTACTCAGGATTTAGTTACAACTTCCCTCACATCTTAAGTAACGAGTATGCCGACCGGCAATGTTCAAATGATTAAATCTGTGCACTTGAAAAAGAGGTCATGTAGTTATGACCGTTAATACGGTACAATACGGTACGATAAAGGAGGACAATGAAAGGAGGGATCTAGGACGCTCCGGTGGCGTAGTGGAGAGAGCGTGTACCATATTGGCCGCCGCCTTCGTTGCAGTGGTCGCGGGTTCGAGTCCGACCCGTGGATCTTTACTGGAGGTCATTCCCCCCCCCTCCCCCTCTCTCTGTCTCCCCATTCCAACTCTGTACTGTCAAATAAAGCTTGAAAAATGCCCAAAATATAATCTAGAAATAAAAGAGGAATCTATGAGATGATGTCCCTTTGCTCCAAAGCGTTATCCCTCTCACTCTCTCCAGTGAGAGGGTGTTCTAGCACCTCGGCCCTCGAGCCGGGGGTCTGTACCTCTCGGCCTCCGGGGGTCTGTACCTCTCTGCCTCCGGGGTCTCCTCGGCCTCCGGGGTCTCCTCGGCGGCGGGTTTCTCGTCCAGCGTGTCGGACACGGCCTTCAGGGCGCACTCCACGTGGGAGATGATGACCTGGACGGCCTCCAGCTCCTCCGAGGTGGGGTACACCGAGGAGTGCTTGGCCATGAGGTGCCGGTCGTAGGGCTGCAGGGGGGGCGTGCGGGGGGCTGGGGCCTGGAGTAGAGGGAGGGAACATTAGTGATCGACAGATATAAGGGCCAATACAATTCGATCAAAATAAAAATCCCGGCATGATTTACAGATAGTTCAAGAAATATTACTTCTTTAAATTGAGACTTGTAACATTTGATATCATCATTGTGTCATTTCTTATTCCTGTAAATTGAGGGAGCTAAAGCAGAATCGGCTCCAAATATCGGCTCAAGAAAAACGGTATCGGCGTATCGGCTAAAGCTGATGAAAAGAAATCCCTAAATAACATTGAGGGAGTTCAGCAGACGCTTTTATCCAGAGCGACTTACAATAAGTCCATTTGTCAGAAGAAAGAGGAACAACACTATATCTCTGTCGGTGTCACTAAGGATGTTCATAGAACCAAGCGCCAAGCACTAACCATCACTAGGTTAACCCACTCCCCGTATACAACAGAGATAGCTAGGATAAGATGCTACACGATGCTAAGGACTATTTATTTGTGCCAGGTCGTACAACATGCAGTAAGTGTGTAAGAGGGGTGCGGTGGTGGGGGGGGGGGGTCTAGCTGAACTCTTAACAGGAGTGTCTTGAGTCTTTAGTTCTAGTGAGCGATCTGCGGTCCTGACGATGGAAGGGAGCTCTTTCCACCCCTGCGGTGCCAAAGCTAAGTATAAGTCATGGGAATGAACAAGTAGGGATGGAACAAGATCCAGAATGTAATGCATGTCTTAAATGTATTAGTTTTCTCTAAAAGGCATTTGACTGCGGTTGAGGTTTAATTTAGAAGAACGTTCATCTTTTTTACTTTGTCTATATATGTATTTGTCCTTTTGTACATGTTCCTACTGGAAGTGAGTAATCATGGAACAAATGGAAATAAACAATAAAGCAGGAAGTAGAAGAAGGACACATTGAAAAATAGGGTGGAAAGAAACAAGCAGAAATAACAACTGGGAGCTTCCTGGATCAGTAGGCTAACGTCACGAGTTTGATTCAAATTGAAAAACCGAAATATTAACAAGTTGTCGGACGAACCTCATGATGGGAGGGGAAGTCCTCGATCTCCTCTATAGAAGCGATGTAGTCGTGGTACTGCCGCAGCTCCTCCTCGTAGCACAGACAGTCGTACCAGTAGCGCAGGTCCTCGTACCTATGAATGAAGTAAGGATGTTCATAGAGACAAGTGCCAAGCACTAACCATCACTAGGTTAACCCATTCCCCGTACGCAACACGGTGACAGTCTGACGGTGAGGTTGGACATCGGTTATTGGTTCCACCAAAATAAAAGAAGATGTTGTACATATTGTAATGTCTAATATAATAATATGTTAATCTATGAAGCAGCACTTTGAACTGATCACCAGATGGCATAGTACAGTGTAGTACAGTGTAGTACAGTGTAGTACAGTGTGTAGTACAGTGTAGTACAGTGTACTACTGTGTACCTTTGGGCGGTGGTGTGTAGTACTGTGTAGTACAGTGTAGTATTGTGTACCTTTGGGCGGTGGTGTGTAGTACTGTGTGTAGTACTGTGTAGTACAGTGTAGTACTGTGTAGGGCCCGACCGATTTATTCGGCCGATTATAGCCTTTTCGAAAATAATCGGCATCGGCCAAAAAGACGCCGATTACAACCGATTTTTTTTAATTTTTTTTTATTATTTTTTTTTAAATGTTATTGCGCTTAGTATCCTGCAGAGTGCGCTCCTACTCGCCTTGCTAACTAACAACTTTAGCTGGAGTAAAAAAGAGGAGATTGAATTTTACCGTACAACATGAAAGCACGCTCGCTCAGGCAGCTGCGCGCTCACCCCACCAATGTACACAAGACGCGTTGTTTGAGCATGTTGTGCCTGTTTTTCTTTAGGTCCCAGGCCATGTTAATTTGTTATACTGTAGACTCCAACGGTGAGACCATACTGCTCAGCACGCACGTGTTAGTCACTGTTCACGAGCGCAGCACATTGGGAGTTATTTATTTATTTTACATTACACTCATTTTTGACTGTAAATGTTTTCTAAAACACTCAAAAGGTTCTGCATTCAATTCACATATTCGTCAAAAGTGTTTAAAGTATTTTTAAGGTATCAAAAACTATTTTATATGCTTTTTTTTTTTTTTTTTATCGGCCGATTAAATCGTAATCGTAATTTTTCTCTGAAAATAATCGGCATCGGCACTCAAAAATCAATATCGGTCTGGCCCTAGTACTGTGTACCTTTGGGCGGTGGTGTGTAGTACTGTGTGTAGTGATGTGTAGTACTGTGTAGTACAGTGTAGTATTGTGTAGTACTGTGTGTGTACTTATGTGTAGTACTAGATCGTACTGTGTAGTAGTGTGTAGTACTGTGTGTGTACTTATGTATAGTACTTGGTCGTACCTTGTAGTACTGTGTAGTACTGTATAGTGGTGTGTGGTACTGTGTACTTATGGGTGGTACTGTGTAGTACTGTGTAGTACTCTGTACTTACGTGTAGTACTATGTAGTACTGTGTACTTATGTATAGTACCGTGTAGCACTGTGTAGTACTGTGTAGTACTGTGTACTTATGTGTAGTACTGTGTAGTACTCTGTACTTATGTGTAGTACTGTGTACTTATGTGTAGTACTCTGTAGTACTCTGTAGTACTGTGTACTTATGTGTAGTACTCTGTAGTACTGTGTACTCATGTGTAGTACTGTGTACCTGTTGAAGTCGTGGGGCAGCAGGCGGTGGCCCTGCTGGATCAGACTGTCCCAGGACAGGAGCTCCTCGTAGGCCTTCCCCTCGTCCCACACGTGGAAGGGCGGGGCTGCCTCGGAGTCCATGGCGGCTCAGTGTGGACCGGAGTCGGGAGCTCAGTGTGGACCGGAGTCAGGGGCTCAACCTGGACCGGAGTCAGGAGCTCAAACTGGACCGGAGTCAGGAGCTCAACCTGGACCGGAGTCAGGAGCTCAACCTGGACCGGAGTCGGGAGCTCAGTGTGGACCAGAGTCGGGAGCTCAGTGTGGACTGGAGTCAGGGGCTCAACGTGGAACGGAGTCACCTGCTGGGTGGGGCAGGGGTATGACTTCAGGTGTGGACCAGTTTCACCTGCTGGGAGAGCAGAAGGATGGACGCCACATGAATACCATCAATTCAATGTAGTGAACGATAAATGTTAAATGGACTGCATTTTCACATTGCTTTTCTAACCAGTGGCCTCTCAAAGCGCTTTACAATATTGCCCAACATTCACCCATTCATGCACACATTCACACACCGACGGCGGAGTCAACCAGACAAGTTGACAGCCTGCTCGTCAGGAGCAGTCGGGGTGAGGCGTCTCGCTCAGGGACACCTCGACACTCAGCTAGGAGGAGCCGGGGATCGAACTAGCAACCTACCGGTTACCAGCCGACTCGCTCCACCTGAGCCAAATGCCGCCCCAGTAGTAATGAGAAACGTTGATAAATCCAGGTTGCCAGTAAATAATAACGTTGTATCATAAACATGTTGTTGTCAATACTGTTCAATGAGGTCATGAGATGCACAAGAAACATGTTATTGGTTGTTGCTAGTTATGCCAAACACATTGTGTTGAACAGAAACAGTAACCTCGTTCTTGCAAATACTTCTTTACTCCAATTAGATAAATACTGCAGTTAGAGACAATCCCTTTAACATGTTAAGGGTAATAAAGTAGGATAGTAGAAGGCCACTGGGCTAGGAGTAGCTTAGCGACGGCTAGTAGGCTAAGCTCCAGCCGAGGCTAGCAGGCTAGTAGAGCTAGCAGCAGAAATAGTTGAAATGAAGGCTTTCCCGGTCCCGTAACAGCGAACTCTCTTCCTCTTTCAGAACCGAGGGTTGTTTATACTTGTGTGAAATGTTGAACTGAATGCAATCTCACCCTTTACCGAGTTGTAAAGAAACCCTTTTCGATTTGTTGTTTGTCTGTGTTAGTGGCGTCCCCTAGTGATGACGTCAGGAGGTGGGCTGAGGTTTCCTGGGTTTGAGTTCGTTTATTCTCGTTTGCGTTTCAGGCGTCCGCACGAATCCTAACACGAAACCGCATAGGTCCGGATATATTTCAAAACACTCTGGGACATAGTATCAGAAATCTGGGGTTTCGGGCATAGGATCCGCCGGCTCCGTCTGGACGGTCGGCCGAAACGCACAAGATGGGGTTTCACCAAAAAGTCGGCTCCGTGTGGACGGGGCCTGAGATCTGGTTTGAAGATGGGATCTGGTATTGACCAGGGATCTGCTCTGAAGATGGAATCTGGTCTGAACCAGAGATCTGGTCTGAAGATGGGATCTGGCCTGGACCAGAGATCTGGTCTGAAAATGGTCTGGACCAGATATCTGGTCTGAAAATGGTCTGGACCAGAGATCTGGTCTGAGGATGGATTTAATAGAGATAAATACATGTTGAGAAACAAGTCATTTTTGCCTCGTTATTGAGCTTTATTGAGTCTGGAACATTAGAAGTTATTGATACAAGTACAAAAAACACAATTGCACACAGCCTCAGTATTGGGCCAATTTAGATTTAGGACATTTACCAGATGCTTGTATTCAAAGCGACTTACAATACGTACATTTGTCAGAAGTATATATATAATTCTAATAAGCATATATAGCAGTATAAGTATACAATATATCGCTGTCGGTACAGTAAGTTAGTTCATAGGACAAATGTCTGGGAACAATTCCCGACATGGTAAGACGAAAGACACAGATGAAATAAATTAAACAAGGCATCAACTCATATTCAATT